>NW_012130148.1:294760-335642 GCF_000143395.1 Atta cephalotes
TTACTTTTTTACTTTTTTTATTTTAGTTTAGTTATTATTAGTTGTAGTATAGTAACGTAAAGTAATTATTTATTATATATATATATATATATATATATATATATATATATTGGATTGTCGGGAAAGTTCGTTGCCGTTGTAGGAAAATTTAAACACAGAAAATTTAAATTTTAGTATACATTTATTAAATTATATAGGTTAGTCGGCACGAACTTTCCAGACAACCCAATATATATAGACATATTTTTATATAATTATATATAATTGTATATTTATATAATTATGTATAACTATAACTATAACTAATTATGTATAACCATATATAATATTATAAATAATTGTATATAAAATATGTTAATTTTTTACATAATTTTATATAATTTTATGTATGAAACCTTTTCCGATATGAATATATAATAATAGTCTTAAGCACAATAGCACACCAAGATGCTGATCAAGTTGACAAATAACGATATCCAAGATTAAATATCATAATTGTTTATAACTAATCTATTTTAAAGTAATGGATTTATAAAGCATTATATTTATTTCTAATATAATATAATAGATAGATCTGCTACATTTTTCACAGATTCGTTACCTGATAAAATCTTTGTCACTCACCGAGTGATGCGTGGAATTATCAGCTGCGTGGTTACATAGTTCTGTAACATACAAACACAAGATCCAAATTAAAATAACGTTCAAAATAATTAATAATTCAAAAAATAATTTTTTATACACATTGAATTTTTCAACTATATCTATCTGTTAAAAAATAATTATATATTTTCTCAAAATTGTTTTCATGAGAATAAATTTCCATAACATTTTAGATTAATTCTTTCTCTTCAATTATTATTTTTAGTCATCGAAATAAAACAATTTAATGGAAGAAATAACTAATTTTTTATGTCAATAAGTAATAAGCTTGCTTACCTCAAAGTTCTCCATCAAAACCCATTGCTTTTTCTAAACTTTTTCCTCCTCTTCTTCCTTCTCCTCACAGAATTGTCAAGCCTGCTTCTCGTCTCTCTTCTTTTCCCATTGCTTACTTTGTGACATGTACCTAGTAGACAGTACCTAGTTGAAACAAACCATTTGTTAAAATTAAGTGCAGTTGCAAATAATTACTAAAGATGCGCTCTGTTTTGTACTTACAATACTTGTATTGTAAGCATCATTTGTCCTGTTTAATATTTGATAGACAACAAAAACTGATGCTTACAGCGTATGAGCGTGAAAGCGAAACGCAATAAATATTATATCATATTTTGTTCGTATTATCGATATTAATTATATATGATACATAATTCATTTGTTGCGACAGCAAAAAAATAAGAACGCAGAAAATTTGTCATGTTTGATATTTTACAAATAAAATTTGGACATTGGAATGCATCTAAAATAGCGAAAAATTTTTGAACAGTTGACTTTACGCATCAAAGACGAAACGATATTCAACTGTATGAGTTTTGTTAAATACGTGCTCGAACGAATTATCGATATAAAATTAATATAAATTTTGCTTACCAATTCAATAAGTCGCGACTCATTTGGAGCTGACCATCTCGTATTCATCTGCAAATAAAACATAAATGCAATTATTGTGTCAAAGTGATTTCATTTCTCGCGTGAATTTTATACATTAAGAACATGTTTAATGAATTTTTACACGATAGCGTGCGCGCGTCCTTCTCTTATAAATTAAGTGAATATTGAATCTGAATATTGAATCTGAATTGCGCGAATACCAAATGTTGCAATAAACGACAAATACAAGTTTAATATAAGTTTCATTTGTTCAAAATAATTTAATCGATGTCAATCTCGTCTCTTAATCATTTGCGCTTCATTTACAAATCGAGATGTGTAAATGAATCGTAGTAATAATTAAGATGATGAAACAGCTTCGTTTTTGCGCGGTTAACTTCCAAAATCGACGCGACACTTCTCTCACTCTTGGTATCACATTCATGAATTTTCTATATTTCAAGATATAGCTGATGCTCAAAATACGGAAATAACAATCATAAAGGGCAAACGTGTATTATAATATACGTTTGTTTTTTATGATTATTATTATTTCCGTATTGCAGATTGATATTCGAAAATCTCATTGTCAATTATTTAAGCGATATACTTTCGGCGAATAAGTTTTGTGGAATACGCGAACGGATATTTGAACGGATTATTAATATGTAATTACTGAATCTATAGTCGGTAGTTAAATATCGCGTATAAAAACATACATTCAAATTATATATTTAGGTATTATATAGGTTTTAATATTTGATCGCGCGTTTCTCTCTCATCTGAAAGCCAGTCCATTTCGCCATGTCATTTCTTCCGCCGCATTTCGCGAATAAAATGTGAATGCGATCGAAATGAGGAAGCGGCGTCGTTTTCCGTGTGCGATCAACTTTACGCGTAAAAAGCGACGCGGACGCGACACGACGTCGCGTCTTGATTTTCGATCGAACAATGCGAGAAAAATATACTTTCGAATAATCAATGTGTTATACTAGAATCTGCAATACGCGATATTTATATTATTACGAGAAGTAAAAGCGAAGTTAATTATTGCTTACCTTAGTAAAGAAATCCAACGATGAACGATCCTTCGCCGTTTTATATTTTAAGAGATTCCGTCGTTTTATTAGCAGAGATTAGAATATGGATAAAAGTCATAATCGATTTGAAGAATCTCTCGATTTGAAGGGCTGCTAACTTTTCCAATGTTAAAATGACAGGATATACTCTCGTCCCCTGCTCGCAAAAGCATGAAATTGAGAATTATGCGCTATTTATATTTATAGGAGCCATCAAACGGCGAACCCCACCACTCGCTTGCCAGCCGGTGAGCGGGATGCGGATGCTTATTGGATCGCGCTAGCTTCCGAATGTGATATATAAACGCTATGCGCAAAAAATTTCAATCTTTTTCGGAATTTGGAGTCGTGCGTTTTATAAAGATAGAGAAGCCTGTACCCATTCGAGTGCTTTTACGATGTTAGCATGTATTTAATACATAATTCGCGTTACGTATTGTAGAATTTCAAACATAAAAGATATTTTGAATAGATTAGAAATTATATTTTTTCTAAAAATTGAAAACCAATTAGAATAAATAAATGAAGGCTATCGAAAAAATTATATGAAAGAAAATTCGAACTTATAAAATAATAAGCAATTATAAATCGTATAAACACCGCGCAAGTATAGAAATATACTTATTACTTAAAGTTCTATATAATAAAATTTTAAATCAAAATATTAATATAGCAATACTACTCCACTGAGTTTTAGTGTTAAGTATTAAATATGTTATGATAATAATCATTACGCTTGTGTATGAAATGAAAATGACATTAGGTTTTTTTATACAATATATGTGGCATTGGAAAATAAACTTAATGAAATTATATTGACGGCAGAGAGAAACCTGAGAGAGAACAAATATTATTGTGTAGTTAACATTTAACTTCTTCTTTGCAGTTATAGATTTTAGACCATCGTCTTCTCTCAGGTTTCTGTTTGTATCTAAACAGACATTGACTCGTTAATATTGCTAATCATCCGTAACCGCTATTTAATCCGAATTATCTTTTAAATACCAAAATATTTTGAACAAAATTTGCCTGCAGCTTTAATTACGCTAATTAATGTAACTAACCCAACTGATTCCTTTTTTTAATTTTTATAGCTTAAATTAACTTTACTTACATTTTATTATGTGATAAAATGAATTTACTACCGAACTATCGATGCATTATCAGCTTAAGTTGCACGCATCTCAACTTCATTGCAATTATTCGCTTATGTAATCAAAAAATACAATTAATAATTATAGATAGTAATATAAATACATCGGAAAGTATTGCATGATACAATGATTGTTCAATACTTTGATACTCGCGATGTTTATTCGCACTTGCAATGTATTAGTTCAGGCGATTAATAAAATACAAAATATAATAATATAATTTTGATCAGAAATAGTTGCAACGCGGCACAAAATGATGACGGCGGTGCATTCAATCTGCTAATTTTATATAATTGAGTTCAATAAATAAAATTTTTAAAACAAAATAAATTTCTTATCTCTCTGTAATGCAAAAACTGAAGTATCTTTTGCATTGTGTAATAATTACTTGAATACATATTAAATAAGTTCTATTTACTAAATAAAATATTAATTCACGTTTTAATATTTATTATTATATAGTACTGATTATTATAAACAATATTGTTCGCAAGGTATTCGTATAAATATGAATATTATATTCAAGATTTAACTATTATGATATTTATATATTTTTTATTTTTATGTAACAACAAAATAGTAGAAATTGACATTAAAAAATCATCATACAAGAAATATAAAATGTAACTTTTGAACTGAAACTAAGCAAACATTTTTGTCAAAATATATTTTTATAATAGATAAAATTAAATATTAAAAATACGAGGAAGAACTCTGGATATAAAAAGGCGCAAATATATGTATTAGGCACGTTTTAACATATTCGAAACAGTTATATTGGTTTAGTACCTGTATTTTTTTCAATATTAATAATAATAATAATAAAAATAATAATAAAGTACAATAAAACGCAAAATTAATTATCTACAATACTTGTTCGCGCGTATAGAGAATCACAAAATATACATAAAACAGACACAATGAAATATCGGAGCATATATACGGTTTCATTCTTCATTTTAACATAATCGCCGAGCAATTCCCTTGTTTTCGCCGTTAACGAATCGGAAGCAATCAAGAGCGGGGGCAGGATGCGCGTGTGCGTACGTATGAATGAACTGATCATATTTATTTGTGTACTTGCGTACGACTATACGTGAAGCTACATCTTTTCTTCCTGACGATCGAATATATAATATCTATATATATATATCTATATATATATATATATATAATATATACATATACATTCAATACACGAGAAAGTTACACGAATTCCGGATTCTGCTTGGAAAAGTACGAAGAACACTAGGTTCTCGTGATCGCGCAGACTTCCTTCCAAGATATATGAATCAAGGATCGGATCTTTCAGATATACACTTTTCTGTACTGCTTTAACAATATTCATCGAGATTCTCACTATTGCAAAATATTGCCCGAAATAACAATAGTGGCAAGCCTACAACGCTATATCTTCTACAATGACAACTTACCGCCTATGATTATCGCGAACACTATTTTTCAGCCATTTAAATATAACGATGTATAACATTAACGCAGCACAATTTATCGCAGAATACCCAAATATGTAAGGATCAAGCTCTTGTCCATGACAGAAGCGAATCCTTCTCATCTTAATATCGATTCTGGCACTCGCATACTGATTAGCCTCGCTCTCGCTTCTATCTTCCTGACAATATTTACATAAATCTATTATAACTAGTCACATTCAGGCAACTTCTTAAACGAGGTACGCCGACTGGTCCATCGGAACAACCTGTTTCTCATCATAAACTGATTACACGTAATCGGATTTCAGGATCCTTCGTATCTACAGACATCTCCTTTTGCTTAATCTCGATTACATGCGATTTAAATAAAACAATCTTAAGTCTATAGAATGTTAAAGAACCACAAGAAGATTTTTAAGAACTCTAGTATTACAAAAAAATTTCAATTTCATAAATCTTGGCACATCTGATATATATTCTTCCAACTTTATAAAATTTTTTCGCTTTGGACAATTAAAAATTAGAACAATATTAAGAATCTTTATTTTATTAAAATTAAAAATTAGACTTTGCACAAATTCCAGATACTACAAATACATGGTTCCTTGGAAGAAGAGGCATAACTTTAGAAAAGCCTCGATTTCATAAAATCGTATATATATGAATGTTCAATTACAAAATCCTATTATATGTGTATAAATTCTTTGCCGAATTTTATCCTGTACTATGTGCTTTCATAATTTCTGTAATTCTTCTCTCAATGCCAATGTACTTCGGAATCATGCCGATTTTTGTGATCTCGATTACGAGTAAACGTCGATATTTTGTTCGACTCGCGTGAGTACGACGAAACTCTAGCAGCGATCAGTCTCGTGTTCTCTTAGCGTGATAGTGTCCGTGTAACAGTCGGCCGCCTTTTACGATGTCGAGTCAAGTATACAAAAGAACGATAAAACTTCGGTGCGGCGACGATTACAACAGTTATGATTAATTTGCAAGTGACGAGTAGGCGGAGCGCGATTATTATTATTAAGATAATTACTTCTCTTTTTCTCAACGAGGTCGTTAAATGTTTCTTTTGTGCATCTACACGGAAAAAGGATACGTCTCGGAACTCACGTGAGTGCATAAAGGATATTTATTTCACTATCGACTCTTCACGAAAAGTCGCGCTTTAATCCTTAGCAGCTACATTAGTGTAATTCTGTAGCGAGCTTGAGAACTTATAATATATAAATTTTTATACAGACAGAGAAGACTCGTCTCAAGATTTTTAATCAGAATATTGCACTATTTTCGTCAACCATGGGTGCTAATAGCTGGCTAAAAATCTGGCATTTCCCAATTACGAGTTTAAATAATTATTTTTTCAACAATTATAATAACGCAATTTTTCTGTTTCGATTCTTACTCTTGTTAAAGGATTAAAAATGACAAATGCATATAATCGAGTATGTATATAATCAGACATAACACTATCATACAGATGCCTAAATTCAACCCTTACTTCTGGATTCATGAGTTTCCTGCCGTAGATAGACTTAGGGACCACAGTAGCCCTTCATATAAGATCTAATTTAAAATAATAAAAAAGAGAATTATTTATTTACACAATAAAACATAATGTACAGTTTGCAAGATACAGTATTTCTAATTAAAACTTTTGAGATTAATAATGTAATAATTATTGTTATCAATAATAATTTCGACGAATTAAACGCAAAAAGATGCAGGTCCCAATATGGTCTTCCGCATATAGAATTTCTTCTCGCGGTAACAATAGAACCGCGATTAAAAATTCATCATTAATAATTATCAACAGCCATTAATATCAACTTATAACTTTAAAATAATATAATAATGCGAGTAAGACTGTACGATCGCCGCGAGCCTTCATAAAAAAAAAATTGTATTTTTTAGATCACGAAAATAATGATTTAAACGTAAATGTAAATAATACATTCGCTATTAATAATACGCTATTAAAATCTGTTAAATACCTTTTTAACAGATAATTGCAAGAGTAATTATTACATAACAAAGTATTATATTAAATAAATCCGAATAAAAGCAAAATATATCTCTTAAGAGTCTATAAAGCCCAAAAATGAGCTCGATCTTATTCCTATTACTTATATTAGATTGATTGATCACAAAGCCAGGGCGTTTGTTCGTATCGTATCGTTTCTTTGTTTCTTCCTGATTGATTGGCCGATCAATCGAACAGAAATCCTTGAGAAGATGTGTTGGAAGTGTGATCGCGATTTCGAATATGAGAATATTAGCACGCGATAATCCGATTCCGCTTCTACTTCTATAGATTATGACTGCGGATCTTTAGATTGATGAAAGATTTTTTTCATGAATAAGGAATTCTATCTTTTATCTTTCATCAATTTTATAAATCTTAAGAGAAATTTTGAAATATATTTTATTTGTGAATATTCACAATTCTGTCCACATCCACAAGTTCCTCATTGCATCTCCAAATTTAAGAATCTTTCGACTTTCCATCGTTCGAGAGTATTGATTAGGCCTGCGAGCCGCTCTTGTCATCCCGATATCCTGTGCCAATTCATCCAACACATGATCCTCAAATCTTCGACGGCATCAAATACATTTTTGTTTATAATCTTCTTCGAGTGATTTCGCATCGCGCAGATTCCCTTTAACAACCTAGGAGAAGCGGCTAAGTGTTGTAGAGATGACACTCTATGTACGAGGTCGGTACAAAACCTTCGATCGGTTGCGAAATGCGTCTTACTCTGGTCCAACCGTCGCCCTGGTCTAGCTCGATCATATATAGCTCTTCGCCATCATACATCGGTATGGAACCTTCGCTAGTTGCTGTAAATAAAATAGTAACAAAATTAAACATTATAATAATAAAAATATAAAATAATTTTTTTCATAATTTCATAATTTCATAATTTTTTCTCTCTGTTAGACTTTAAACTTACATTCGTATCTCTAAAATTGAGAATATAGACAAATCATGTTGTTTGGCTATAAATTGGGAGGGACTTACCATCGAAAGGATAAAGCGCTCGACATGTTCCCAGTGGCGGCTGAGCGTCCACTTCATCATGATAATATTCCTCGCAGCCGCTGCCGGGTAGCGACGTTCTCGACTCGCCAAGGCCAGATTCCGGGCTGTTCGTGGAACTGTGCATCAGTACCATAAAGCGAAAACCGTGGCTATTTGTCTAGTGTAAAGTGTCTAATCTACTCAACATCGTAAACCAAACGCTTTCGCGAAAACACATTGACTAAATCGTAATCTAATCTGAACCTATAAGCAATTGTGAACAGCAAAATTCCATTCACGTCACACTAATTGTTAAACCGAGTAAAATGGCAATGACTCATGTAATAGTATTTCAAATTATCACTATTACTTGTTCATTAGTTCCGATAAGATAAGAACGGTTGCATAAAAGTCGAAGGCATTGCAATGTTTCTAAATATGAATTTATGAAACAAAGGGAATCTATACAATTACAATATAAAAATAGAATATTAATGATGAAAATATTAATGATGAAAATATTAATGATGAAAATATTCAATAATGGTAAAACACAGTACAAATTATATATATTCAATAATAACAAATTTATGAAGCATTTATACAACAAGATGTATGGATTTTAAAAGTTCCGAAATTTCGGAGTGTGAGTCTGTGGGTTACCCTACATTACCAAGATAACTTACCCATGAGTTGGCTGTGGTGTGCTCGGTGCACTTTTCTTGTGAACTGGTTGATTCGCGTTCGCATTACAGACGCTCGAATCTGAAGCGGATCTCGAAAGACTCTCCTCGCCGCCCGAATGACTACCTCTTCGTGAACTTAATGGCCTCGTTGCCGAACCGTTAGTAGTAGGTTTTCGCTGTGCTTGACTTGGGCTGAAATCACACCAAGTTACTTTTTCACTTCTTTGATGAATTAAACATATTATGCAGAAATATATACTAGTCTTAATCCAATTAACTATTATGTAGACAATTCTATAGAAAATTTATATATTTCAACTTATTATTTTAAACACAATAAAATTGCATAAATTATAAAAGCACGCATTATATTATTTATAACTGTGTTACTCTATATAAATATTGTTTATATTACGCGTTTCACTTTTCACAATTACACTATGAACATTACTCACTTTTAGAGCGATTGTTCTATATGTCTAACAAATATCAGTACTACCTTGCACAATTCTAATAAAGCTACATTTACCTAGACAAACTGGCACCAGTACGCATTGCTTCTTCGAGGTAGCCTTGAAACTTTGCCAATTCAACTCCGAGTTTGTCTAATTTGTTACTGGACTGGTTTAGTTGCCCCTCTATACTCATCGGATCTCCGAGAGCAGGATTTTGTTCGTATACGCCTTTCATCTTCATTAGACCATCTCTCGCTGCGGTTTCCTGTTGAATTTTTGCCTGGATCTCGTCCAGTCGTTGCTGCAATCGTTTCTTTCGCTGATTCGGTGGCAAATCGCTGCAGTCCTCCTTGGCACCATCACCGTAACCAGGCACATTGTTCTGGAATTTGTTACAATAAATATCGATCCTTGAAAAATTATCTGTGCATATTCCTGAGACTCAGAAACTTTATTTGCAATGGAACTTAACGATATTATCAAATCAAATAATTAATAGCAATGTATATAATAATAAATTATGTAAACAAGAATGAATTAAGATAATTTTATGATTGAAAAACACGAGTTTCTTTCTCTTTCCCCTTCCTCCTTTTCACTCCGTATATATTACAGTCTAGGTCTCAGGAAAATAACAGAAAGAAAGATGAGAAAGCTTGGGAATACATTTTGTTGCAGGAGGAATTCGTTCTGTTAATGATCTGCGAATTGTTAGTGAAAACTAGTATAAATTGATAAACAACTTCAATATTCAATATCGCTCATTGTTCTAAGTGACAATATCAATAAAATGTATTCTTTGCAGTATATAATAAAAAAAAACATAACAAATTATTTCAGAAATAAGAATATTTAACCCGTTTGGTGCTAGAAGGTGGAAAATATGATGTGTTAGAAGAATTAAAATTTAATTTCTTTAATTTCAGAATTAAGAAATTCGCGAAATGATGTTATTAAATATCAAGACTTTACAGTTTTTTACATTTCAGATCCGCAAAAGCTTTTGTTTTCGCAAAAATTAGATTTGTTTAAGTGATTCATTGATTCATATATTTCGCAGATGTAGGAATTCTCTCAATTTAATTTTAAATAATCGAAATAATCGAATTAATTATCAAGACAATTTTGCTTTCGAAGAAGCGATTGCCTGTCTCATATATTTACTACTACATGTAAAGAAGACTAGCAAATCTCGAGCACTTGTAAGCATTCAGCTAAGCACCAAAAGGGTCAATCGGAAAATTACTTGGCGATTATATAAAAGACAGACCTTTAAAGCTATGCACACCTCGATCAACTTCTGTCGTTAGCATGAAACAAATTCGAAAAGCGTATCATTCAGCGAATGAACAAGATAGACTTCCAGCAATAGCATAAGCAAGAACTCATTATTTCGGAAATTATTAATCTTAAATAATATAAGATATTTATAATACGTGTACAATAAAAAATTCATTGATTCAGTACTTTTACATAATAACTTCACATTAAGTTCAAGTTTTTACAACGTTATTTAACAATGCAAAAATATTTTACAATACATTAATTTCAATATAGTTTCATATAAAATGTATTTTTTAACTTTACAAATATTATTCAAAGTAAATCTCTTACAAGAATTGTAAATTTTTAAAAACATAATTATTTCAATTCTCAAAATTGTAAATTATTTTCACATTAAATTCCAATTTAATTCCATGTCTTGTTATATTTTACAATATAATTTAATTTATAATAGTTTGGTTACACAATATAAAATTTTAATTAAATTTCATATACTATATTCGTATACAGTAAATATAATTGATTTATCTTATACTGATTAAGATTAATATATCCGTTGGGTTCACGCTCTTTTAATAAGATATTTTAATATCATATGTATTTTATCTTTATAAAGCAGATAAATAGTTATTATATACATAATTGCGAGCGGAAAAGCGGTCTACGAAGTACTTACTAAGTGTGATAATATCCCAATTCATAGCCCGTGATGATTGGAAACAAGAGACCACAGAGGCAGATTGAACCATCCACCAAATTAATAGAAAGTACAGAAGAAAAATAAGTTATGTTTTTCATTATGCGAGATCAAACGAAAGAGTGATTGCAAATTATAGTCCGAACGTATAAAAATAATACACTATTGAACTGTATTGTAATTTTTATCAGAGTTTATCAAATTTATTAATTGTTATTCTTTTTTTACATTTTACATTTTAAGAGTGGAGTGTATAAAAGCAATTCGAAAATTTAATCCCGAAAATTAATCCCTAACACCTAATTACCTTTTTAATTTTTATTAAAAATGTTTAATAAAAATTAAATATTTATAATACATATTATATCGTCGTAATATAAAAATGTTAAATAAGTGTGCTACTATTTAAGTAAATTAACAAAATCTTATATTTTAGCATGTAATGAACACAAAACATTTTTTAATTAACCTCTTTAATTAACCTTAATTATAATTAAAATTTTGAGTTTTCAATTTGAATTTATCAGTATATAAATTCATCATATATATAAAGAGTTTGCTGTATCCCAAAAGCGCTTATGAATTATAAAAGTGTATATATAATATCGAAATCACTTCAAATAATAATAATTTGAAGATACAAAAAACGTTTCAAATAATCATAGAAAACAGTGCACAAAACATAATTGAGAAGTCACACGTAAATAACATTGCAGCCGGTCGGAAGAATGCAGAATCTACTAATGTACATGCGCAATAGATATTGTGTGCATATAAGAGCAGGCCTGTCGGCGAATAAGGAGATGCAAAATATACATAAATGATAAGTTAAAAGAATAAAATAATATTATACTTCACAAAGAATTGTCATGCATGCTATAAAAATAATATGCAATCCTTTGCAATTATCCTTTCCTTCTCACGACCTCGCAGAGGGTAATAAATAAATAATGCAGTAAGTTACATTAGTTCTTCTTTGAGTCATTCGAGTCTTCGGCTTATAAACATTGCGAATTAAATATTCCCTATCAGGAATCATTTTTTCAATGGACTAAAAAATTTTGCAATTATGTAATTGTGATATGCGCAAAAGAATTGTTGCAAAATTTTATGAAATCGCCCAGACTCGATGGCTTCACGAGAAATATAATGCATAATATAGGATGTTTGAAAAGATATCGTTCTAATACAAATTTATAAAATTAAATGAAATAATCAAAAAGTAATAATAAGTAATATAAAGTTTATCTTGTATTAAATTAAAAATGTCAAACAAAGAATTAAAGAAAAATCTATGAAAAAAATACTAAATTCTCACGGAGCGGTGCACTTGCACATAGTTCAAGTGCACACACCACTCATATCGACAGGCCTCAGTAATTTTTAACTGTTTTACCAATGAGATTATATTAATATATATATATATTTTATATATATATTTTAAATTAGCTAATTAGCAATTGATACACCAAAATTCTCAATTATTTTTCAATACTTTCATTAAATTCAAGGACTTCATCCATTTATCTTTTCAATACATCCTATGCATTGAGAACGTACACCAATGATCTCAAAAGAATTGCAACAATCTTTCAGAGCAATGGACGAGTATCTACCTTATTACTGCCGAAAATCCCGAAGAGGCCGACCCTCTTTTTGATCTTGCCACCGGAGACAGTACCCTTGACCGTGAGGTGATTATGGATTGGCTGCATAACGGGCTGAGCCAATTGACTATTGCTCTCATAGTTCTTAGCAACCGATAAGTCTTCAAAGGGAAAATCGCCGGGTGGCTGGAAACCGCTCTTATACCGTTCGATTACCAACATTGTGTCCTCCTTCTCGTTAATCTCGTTCGCTGCCTTCTCAATGCCATCTAAGCATTGGGCAATTATCGGTGCCACTGCTCGCTCAATCTCTACAGATTTCATCATATAATTCCGCATGTTTTTTATCCTCTTCTCATCCAGTTCCTGTGGCAAAAGCGCGACATATAAGAGAGAATTACCCATGAGAAAAGAATTAATAATTGAAACATTGAATTGAGAGACAACATTGTAATAATTTTCAATTAGCAAGTTAATATTAATTTATTAAACTAATATTGGTAAATTTGTAATTAAGGACACAGACAAATAACATAATTTTGAGTAAAATTAATTCAAATTTAATTAAAATTTAACTTTGTATTTGATTAGCGTATAATTTAATCTATGATTGTTCAAATATGTCAAATATGTCGACAAATATCATTTCATATTTTTTTATTATATAAACATAACATCGATGCACAGTTCTTTGAACTCTTGTACAAAAAGCAGAATATTTTTTCGAATAATATTATAAGAATTACAAACAATATAATAAAACATAGACGCAATCACGCACAGTTATGATAAAGTAGTACCTGAAGATGTTGAAACACTTCCGGCATCGCTGTGTGGTAGTGCAATGTCTGCATGTCATTCGTTTTTTGTAGCTGATTCGCGTACTCCGTTTTGGCTTCCTCGCTCTGCTGGGTCTTCATAGTCATATTCATCCTCTGTTTCTCCACCTGCTCGTTGCAGAAATAAAATTGATCATCATCAAGTATCAATATACAATTTTCAACAATCGTTCATAATTTAAAGGCATAATTTTTTCTATCTATCCGTAGAAAAACTTGAGATTCTGTCTATATTCTGTCGAAATGATACTACTGACTCTTCTTTCCACTTATCGTATACAAGTTAAGTCATTTTCAGAAAAGATATTATGTAATTTTTTCTCTAGGGCAGAAACGTAAAAATTTTTTATATGTATGTGTGTATATGCTCGTACGTACATACATAAAAATTTTCACTTTTCCGCTCTAGAGAAAAAATTACATAATCGGTACCCAGCACGCAAAAGCTGACGAGATTTATTATGAAATGATAGGAAATTTTTTATCACGCACCTCTGCTCTCGAAAGATTAAGATCCGCGTCCGCTCGCTGATAGTTCTCCACAGCGCGTTCCGCCTCGCGGAAAGCCTTCTCATAGGCCTTTCTGGCACGCTCCAGATTGCCGATCTGACCGGCTAGGGTGGCCATTAGTCGCGCGCCCTCCTGCAGATGCTTCTTGCGATCTTCTTTGAAGTCCTTAACCAGGATGTTAAGTTCCCGCAGGACGTTGGCCTGGAGATTTTCTGCGATTACTTCCCGCTGACCAGCTTGATCGTTCACTTCGTTCAATTCCATTTTAAATGCCCGACAAGGACTATACCTAAAAGAACACAAGCACGTTCTTCTCTCGTTCTACATTTATTTTATCCCTTATCTACTTTCTCTTTTCGTAGATGTTTATTTTCATTTGATTAAAATTCGCAATTCTTTCTTTATATACTACTTTCTTAATATTTTTAAGAAGTCCGCTTTCTCTCTTCTACTTTATCATCCTCTAAATTTCGCCTTTTTGTCTAATACTTTAGTTTGCAATTTTGTAATTAGTAAGTTTTTAATGTCTCTTGTCAAGAAATATTAATGAGAGAAATATTAATGATCTAGATATTTTAAACAATTTGCATTTCATATAAGTAAACCATCTTGTCCCTTAATTAATAAATATAAAATGCATGAATAACGTCGCTAATTTAACTAATTGTTTTTTAAAATAGTTTAATATAAATTTTAAATAATAATTGTTACATATACGACAAGAATAATTTCTGATCTACACGCTGACGCAGGCTAATTTCATAAAACGAGAAAAGCCTAAATCTCAGCCTACGCTGATTAGCATGACACATTCTTAACACTTCATAACGAATCAACTGCGAGCGCTATAGGATCTTTTTTGCGAAGTTATTGAACTTATAAGCATCTCGCCTCTGCTGCAAAGTATAATTTCTGCATGAAATTAGCATCTTGTTAAAAAGATCGTTTTTAGTTTTTATATAATTTATTTTATAAAATTAATTTATAAAATTCTGATTCTTCCCTAAGTTTTAGAATTTGATAGAAAAGAGGTCACATTTAAGCGCAAAAAATAAAAATCTAAAACTGTAAGGTGTTAATATCACATTCTATTAAACAAAAATTGATGATAACTTTCTAATTTCGATCAGGATTGGATTCTAGGTCGCAAGATAAACAGGTTGCTCCTGTTTCTATTTCATTTTGACGTTGGTTTGCAAGTGACGAATAAAAAAATTTAGCGCGAGAGTAAAAAAGAAGTGAAAAATTGGAGAATATCTATTGAAATAAAATTTGCTTTATTTTTGATTACCCTGATTCTGCTTTTTTAACTGCTTTAACTTTTATTTTAACTCTGACCTAACCACACTCTTATGCGCGCTTAATTATTCGCGCAGTACACATTCTGTGCGTCGAGTCAGAAATTAATTATGGCTCCACAGAACTCGGTATACCTATGAAAATTAAAGATCAGTAGAGGTTCTCTACTGATAATCTACTAAAGGAAATAATCTCGTCATATATTTTTTTGCTTTAATAAATCCTTATATTCAAGAATGCGTTGAATTCCAACGCGTTGAGTGTGTGCATATAATTGCAGAATGTATTTTTATATCATAAGAGACATAATCAAAAAACAAGTATTCATACTAATTTATACAACTTTTGTTTTGAAAATAATCACCTTAGATAATTACTATTTTATTCGTCAAATGATACATTATCTACTTTCTTTGATTAACTAGTGGTATAATCCATTTAGACTATAAATAATTTAAACATATGTTTATTACTCTTTCTGATTCAATAATCTATGGTATCTGAGATCGTCAGTAACTCGAGAAGAGAGATGCAAACATATAGTTTTTATACTTACTGATAATCTTCCTCCTCCTTCTTCTTCGGTTGATAACTCTTCACGAGACGTCTGTAACAGAGAAAAGAGATATAAGATTATTGATGCACGTTTCTCACGAAGGTGAAATGACACGCCGAGAAATGTTAGGCGAATAGCAGGAACTATCAGATTACCCGGAAATAAACTGCTCGGAGAAATGATCTCTGTATTACTTCCGAATTTATCATTTGCGATTTTTTAGTCAAATAATTGGCAATAATTTTTAGTACAGTTTTGAGTAATAATTTTTAATAACTGACGAATTAATCTCTTTTATAAAAAATTAATCTGTTACTAAAAATTACATTTTTATTATACAGACTAATTTAATAAATATAGAGAGATATCACAATTAAATCAATATATTTCTAAAATCCTATATGCAAATATATTCTAAGGAGCATGTCGTAAAATTTCATTCGTCAAACAACAATAATAACTTCTTTAATTCGTTACATTCGCAATTAAATTTGAAAAATTTTCGCCATGTTACATTTTTCATAATTTTATTCCACACTGTAAAAAATACTCAAAGTGAAAAGAATTAAATCTAAGGATTGCGCGATTTGAATTAAGTGAAGTATAATCAAGAAGAATAAAAACCTAGTTAGATAAATAATTACACTAGTTAGATGAATAATTTTACGTAATAAATTGTACTACTGTATTGTAAAAATTTAATCAAAGTATATGATTAACCGAAATAAGATTAATGCAATAATATTAGAAATTCATTCGACTACCACAAGGGTGATTTAACGTAATTCTAATAAATCTGCCTCTTCATGGAGATTAAATCAATCATACAGAAAAATAAATTGAATTAATTTATTTACGTAATTCAATGATGGGACGGTATAATCATAAGTATTTATAAAGTTAAATGAATTATTATTGTTGTTAAATGAACATGAATATAATGTAAAAATAACACGACTTAAAGTAATAGGAATTTAATAAAACATTAACGATACTTCACTTTGATTTAGAAGGGAGCATTTTGTGGAGTTATTAACAGATGGCGTGTACTCATAAGAAAGATTCGATATCTATCTGTATAAAGCGAGGATGGTCAAATGATCTTTTCATACACTTTTTGTCACATCATGATGACATCATGATGACAAATATTTTTTTCAAAGTTCAATCGATTTATATAATAATCGATTTATATAATAATTATTTTAATTAAATTATTTTACAAAATAATGGGATCAAATAAATTTAATGAATTGTCCTATTAGATAAATTATTAAATCTACTTCACTCGAAGATAAAGTAGAAATTATCTCAAAATAGTTATTATCAACAATTTATTAAATTCACGTTACTTTATAGAAGTCCAGTCAAATGTTAAAAACAATCTATTCTATTGCAGATTTATTTCATCGCGCTCATAAAATTATTTTAATTAACGATATTATGTTCCGTTACTACCAATAGTGTTTAGTCAATTATTTAAATATGTTATAAAACTAAATTTAATGTTTAATTAACACAAGGAAGATATTAAAGGAACGTTAAAATGTTTCTTGGTGCAACCCGACAATTCGCCGTATTTAACTCTGAGATTGAGTTGGTTTACTTCAATCCGAGTTGAATTTCCCGATTTTTTTTATAGTGCATGTAATGCATATTATTCTAATGAATGTATTAAAAAAGCCTATTAAATGGCTTCATATCTATATTAGAAATTCTATGTTTTTCTTAATCTTTATATTCTAAATAATATTTCTACAAATCACATCAGTTTTTAGAGTACATCACACATATGTACAATAGTAAACAGTTGCTATAATGCAATTATAATAATATTTCAATAGCGATATAACAACATGCTCAAAGAATTGCCACATCTCGCAATTTCCACACGCTCGCTTCCTGTTATGGAAAAAGCTATTGGTTGAGAATTTATTGCAATGTACGCGATCATTCCGTCGAGGTGCATCAAGAGGTCAAATCGCGGATTGTACCGCCGCGGAGTAATCGAAGAAATATCAGTTCGCGAGTACGCGAAATTATTTTTGGTCGCGGCGCAGATTAAAACGGATCTGGGCGTGCCGTTTTAATTTTTATGGCGCACCACATCCGTCTATAAATACACTATCACATTGAATCTCACACGCTCTTGATATAGCAAAGCAACATGAAGAGAAAAAAGAAAATTAATGAAAAAAAAGATTAATGGGAAATAGCGAAAGTTTATATACCAGGATAATTCTTCTGCAATAAAATATTTTAAGACTTTCCAAGTATCATCCAGATGCACGTGCGATCCTTTTTTGGGCACTTGCCAAATTCCTAGATACTGTTATACGTTGGATATCCAGGTGAGCCTCCAATTATTTGATCGCGTAATTTTTTGAGTATTACATAGAGTCGTGGCAATTTTCCCAGAATCATCCCAGAATACGCGTACATTGACCGCCACGCTTTTATACGAAAGTGAATCGAGGGTCGAGCTAGACGTTGGAAATTGCAGCGCATTAAGACGAAGGACGCGCGAGTGCGATGATTCGTATGCAGCGGCAAGAGCGAACGTGCGCAGCGAAGCGCGTGAAATCACTGCTCACAGTAACACGTCTAATTAATTCTCTAATTAATTCCTTCATTTCGTCAAAATCGATTTAGAATAGTCTGTACATACATTTCCTCATTAATTTTCTCGTCGAACATGTAAATTTAAACGCGAATTCAAACAATTTACATTTGTATAACAATTCAATTGTATCACATGGTATAATGTATACATTAAAGAAGTTGTAGGGCATAGAATACATATATTAATATTTACGCTTTAAACAAACTACACACATGTGAAAAATTGTGTTCATAACATTCTGTTTTTATTGATAGTAATACATTTTTATAGATTATTTATTTTATTTGATATTTTAGTTTTATTGTTCTAAACAAAAATTTAAAAAATAACAAAAATCTAAATTTTTTTATATAAATATTTTAAATACTAAAAATGCCTTATGCAAAGTTTTATTGAGATTTACCAATTAGTTTATAAGAAATAAATATTTGGTTTATTTATTGAACAACTAATGTCTTAATGTAACTTTACATAAATATTCTTGAATTCATAAAGTAGTATACTTATATTAAAAAATTGAGATTTTTATCATTATTTTATAATACATTCTCATATATTTCTATTAGAGCATAAATTAAAAAAATATTATTTTTTATTGAAATAACTTTTGATCCAGAGTCAGATCAACTGTCTTTAATTTTTTTTGTATTACTTTTAAATTAATTTAGAATAATCTAATTTATTTCAAATAATTCTTAACATACATTCTTGCATTTGTCTTACAATCTCCTTAAGCTTTCATAAGAAAATTAATTATGGTAATTGTAATTATACAATTACCATGATTAATTTTCTTATGAAAGCTCACACCTCAAGTTACGTGACACAACAATTTCAAATATTTTTAATTATGACAGAGCGTATAATTATAGGTTCGCTATAAGGTGTATTTAAAAACGAAGAACAATGAACATATATACGTCTCATGTCTCTAAAATTTCACCCCTACTGTATATTTTCGTTGATTATGTCAAACGACAGACTGTACAATTAATTACTATTAATGTTGCATGCAGCGCATATTTCGGAATATGCGACGAAATAATTAAGCGCAATGCAAAACAGAGTAATTAAGCGGCCGGAATGAATGGATTTCGAGACACCCGATAGAACAAAAGTACGCCACAGTGGACGGCATTCACGGAACGGACAAGGGATTCCTTTAACACAATATTAGTCGCTACAGATCTCGCCTCGTCCCTGAACCCGCAGGGTGCGTGAGACACGCTCGTTATACAAAATGTCCCATTGAAATTATTTCGCTTCAGATGCCTCACCCTTTGTTGAGGCACTTGAAAAAAAAGTAGCATCGTGTACGAGCAACATCGACTTGCACGGCAGGGTAACACAAGATATGCCAGGTACGAAAGCATTCCAAGAGGGTCTCTATACTCCCTATGCACCTGCTATTGATTCTTTGTTTTTTCTCTGTCTCACTTTAAATTATTTTCAAACTAGGAAAAACTAGGAGAAATATTTTATCGCCATTTTTCTTTTTAATTTTTTACGCATTTCTCTTCCATTGTCTTTAATATAATGTAAATTTTAATAACAATCAAGGCAAACAAAAAAATTAAAAAAATAAAAGTAACTATAGATAATAAATAGATCAAAAGTGTAACGCAGACAGAGATAAATTCAAAATTTTTCTAATTTCTTGCGGTTTTCTATAAGAAATCTTCTCATACAGAACGCCCCAAATTAATCATGCAATAAATTGAAATGCAGATTATTTGAAGAAAAGCTCGAAAAAGATAATAATAATTATAATTATAAAAGATTATAACAATTATTAAAATATATCTATAATAAAGAAAATCGAAGTAGTATTTAGCACGTAGAGTATAAATACTTCGAAAATGTTCAAGTGTCTCCTCTAATCTTCCGTACCTCTTTATTTACATTCTTAGGAAGTTGTTATGTCTCACCTGAGTTTCGCTGCGTATTCGAATTCGATCGCACAACGATCACGTATGAAGTGGCCATACCTCTCGAGAAATTCTATCCCTTTTTGTGTGTGCAGGGATAGATTCTCGAACTGGTCCTAAAAGCACAAACAAACAAAACGATTTTAAAAATGTATTTGACTATTTGCAATACTCATTAAAATATACAAGACTTAAACTTCTTCAAAAAATATATTGAATAGTACATACGAATACAACTTTATAGTAACAAAGTATAGTAATAATAAAGTATTTTTCAAATTTTACAATATTTTAAATACATTAATACATTTTAATATTCTATGTACATTCATTAATTGACTTGTATAAATAGAATAGATAGTCCTAACGATGAACCAGTAGTACACTATGAATTATTGCGATATTTCATTAATACGACGTTATCAGATTGTGTTGCTATCATGCAGCAATTCGCATTTAAACCCTTCCTCCCCATACCAGTTAACTGGTAGATCGCTAGATGTAATTTCACATTTTAAGAATTTTTGGGTTGCAAAGTAAATTTTTTTCGTAAGTTTTACGCATTTTTTACGCATGTTTTTGTTGTTATATCTAACATTTTTTTCATTGTACAATAGTTTTGTGTGCACATTTGGCTTTATTATTCTGTAAGCAACTCTTTCTGTTATATTATTTTATCACATTAGGAGATATTATTGTGGAAAAGATTAAGTGGTTTACAATGAATCATTTTGATGTAATGAACAAGGATGTAATGAATAATCATAGTATATGTATATCACATAATCTTTTTTACGATAACCTTCAAAATAATAATTCATTGTAATAATTATTTAGAATACGGCCTCTTCTCCCACCTAAAATCTCAATAAAAATATATTCATTTGACGCGTTTTCACTCAAAACGAAAGAAAAACGCTCGGCCTTGTGAATCTTCACCTTATAATTATCTATTTTATAAAATAAACATTTTAAACTATAGCAAAACTAAAATAATCCAACAATTCGTAGTATAAAACATGTAATTTATTATTTTAAAAAGCATGGTTCATTGTATACTCCCCCTTGTATACAATGAACCACTTCTCGATTTTTTAAATAATCGAATTGTGGCTAAATTTAAAAAATAACTTAAAAGTTATTGTTTATAGTATGTAGCCAACTAAATTCATAAATTGTATGCCAAAACTCAGATCTTCAATTCAATAATTGAAAGAGATATAAGCTTCTGAAATTTACATGATTCATTGTTGGACCACTTATCCTATATGATAAAAATGAAATCATAAAATTTGAAATACGTTAGGTAAGTCAATAGTTAATAAGAAACTTTAATTTTGCTTTTAAGAATTCATGTATATTAACGTTACTTATTAGAGACATAAAGATATATATTTTTAAAAAATCGTAGATTTGAAGACTTTTAACAAAATGAGATTCAAGGCATATTCCGTATCACGCTTTTACAGAGAACGAGAGACGTAGTTGTTTCACTAAATACGCATACAAGAAAATTTTAACAAGACCTACTCTTAAAAAAAAAAAAAAAAAAATTAACTTTTTTCTTTTAAATTTCTTGAAACATATCTAAAGTGTCGATTTCGCCACCAAGAGAGTGAAGACTTTTCTCCGTCGAACGAACAATCCGACCGTATCTATCGCGGTCGACGACTGAGAAAAACCTCTTGGCACACATACGCCCCTCGTTTCCTCCTCCTCCTCTACCTCCACCTCTTCCAACACCACGGGACAATGAGGAATTTCGCAAGCAACATGCGCGGAAAGATTTCTGAACGTCGTTTAGCGGCTCGGCACGAAAAGTGAAACTGGACATATTAACATTCAGTTATCCGAAGTAAAGTACACAAACAAAAGTTAGTGTCCAGAGTCGCAACTTTGACGACATATTACAATTAACATCGTACAAACTGATCTTCTATATATTCCAAGGGTAATGACCTTTCGCCCTTACGCTTGTAAATCACACCTGTGTTGCAATTTTCCCACCATCAACTCTTCATCTTTCCACGTCTTATTAATGAGTAGATTACAAATTTCATAAATAAGGTAAGAAATCACACTAACAACGAACATATTAATTTAAATAAATAACTCTTTATGTAAAGTAATTCTATGCTCGTTTTGTCATTTTCCTTGATCTCATTGTTACAGTCTCCAATTATGGGATATAATTGCATCATGACATTGTATTTCAATAACATTACAGAATTTGTTTTCTCATTAAAAAAAAAAAAAAAAAAACACGTTTTGCTTCCACATTCTATGAGAATTTAGAAAGTTGGATAATCAATGAAACATGATACTGATCGAGGTTTCTCATCTACTACTTCAGGAGGAATGCGAGCTTTTATCGTTCAAGGACGATTCGATCTGTCGACATTTATGCCACAGCGTTGGCTTAAGGACAAATCAGGTCGTCGTTGCAGTAACAAACAGTGAGTGAGTAAGTGAGTGAGTGAGTGAGTGAATGAGTGAGAGAGAGAGAGAGAGAGAGAGAGAAATATGAAAAATCCACGGTCCACACTACTAGCTGGCATTCGAAACGTGTTACTTTCATTTCCATCGAGTAGCCATTCAAGGGCCACGCGACTTCTTACACCCATACGTGATGCCCGTGTCCTTCTTAGTCTTCTTTTGCGACGTCTTACCTTGCCACGCTACAGTGCAAACAAAAAAAAAGATACAAGATCTCGACCGGAACATTGGAATCACGTGTGCGCGATTTGTGGTTAGCAGAATGAAAGACGCGGAATGAAAGAAGTCGCGCAAGTTTTTCTTCAGTCGATCATAAATAACTTAATAAACAATTTAATAAATAATTTAATAAAATTAACTCTCTCTATAAGTGAGATCATAATTTTCAATCTTAACTGCGACCTATAAACACATTTAAACATCAGTTCGAGCAATTAAAATTAATCGAAAAAAATTTTAAAACCTTTTATCATTTTCTTTACTTCTTCAATTTAAAACTCGGATAAATTCTTAAGAGTATCTTCAATTCTGTTCATTTCGTAGTCTTTAAATCGATGAAGACTTGTCAGATTATGTACAGCATTAGCTTATCAAATTTTTATACTTGTACATGGAAAAGAATGGTTTTATTGAAATACCTACCTAAAAATTGAATTAAATACAGACTTAGAGATATAGATGAAAATTTTTGTTTAGATTATCAAAACGATTATATGGAAAGGATGGTTTTGTTGAAGTATATTTATATATTTAAAAGTTTATATTGTTGAAAATAATTTTGTGAATAATTTTGAACCATCAAAATAATCATATCGAACGCTCAAACTGATTGCTAAAATATCAAAATTTTTTTGCGACATTGATCACCGTGCTTGAGATTCTTAAATAATTATTTTAATGATACTACAACAAAATTATTTTTAGATCTGTATTATAGCTAAATTTTTAGATACTTCAATAAAGCTATTCTTTCCGTAGAATTTAGATATTCCAAAGTCTTCCAATCCACAAAATCCGATCTCATAATTAGCAGCTTATCTGCTTTCTTTTTGTCGAATTATCATTCTTATGGATCCTATACGAAAAATGTAAAAATAATACTATCGTAATGCTACAAATCGGAAAACAATATTCTACACTAAAAAAAAAAAAAAACTTTGTTAACTAAATGCGTTTAGTTTGTACAGTGTTTAGTTCAAGTATTTGTTGGGTTGTCCGGAAAGTTCGTGCCGATGTTGAAGGAAAATCGAAACGCAGAAAATTTAAATTTTAGTATACATTTATTAAATTAGTCGGCACGAACTTTCTGGACAACTCAATACATATTTAGATTAAATATACACGAGTCATATTAACAAAATCTTGTAATTTAAAACATGTTATTTGTTTGAATTTTTGAATTTGTGAATTAACAAATATTTGCTTCACAGCCTGTGATAACTACATTTAATTTTGAATCAACTAAATATTTTTTAAATCAGCAACTTTTTTTCCTTAGTGTCATCTGAAAATAAAACGAACGTACATTGAAGAATAAAAATGGAACGAGCAAGACTTATTATTAAACGATTCCGCAGGTCGCGAACCAAGTGTTAAACTGTAAATTTAATTCGCGATTTTCACAGCGATTTTCTTCCATTCGTTCAAGGTTTACGACTTACGCGCAGTGAACTCCGAATCACATTCGAGTCGCAATCGCGCACAGACGAAGTCACTCGTGCGTCTCTACGTCTCGGATCGAAACAACTTTCTCATTGTGATAACTGTATAACGCGGCTCGTAGCTCGGCAAGTAATTTGCAATGAAATAACGGAGAACTGGTAGCGCAGGTGATAGCCGTGTATATACTGCGGCTTTCGAACACACGTGGAATGACAGCGGCGACGGGCAATCACCGATCCAGTCGTTCTTTTCTATCCTCGAGATACACGTAAGGTATCTCGACGCCTGATTATTAGATTCCGTTTTTCCTTCATGCTGGATATCGGCGAATGCCGATAACGTCGTTGATTGCGAGGCACGATCGTATATCGCATATTTGAGGTAATGCAAACTTGAGTCTATACTTGAGTTCAGCGAACTTATACACAGCCTGAGTGAGCCACACTAGAAACAGACGTTTTTTTATAATGTTTACAGATACAGATACATTTTCTCGATGGTTCTTAACGTTATTTAATAAAATGCTTTAATATTTGTATAAATTAAATAAAAATAATTGTCATTTCTCAAAGATTTCATCTCTCTTTTTAGATTATTGAATTCAAGACTCAAGTTTCGAAATGATATTATGATGTATTGAATTTATCTTGATGTTTATGCAATATACGAGGTATGAACGACGTATATAATTTCATATAGGTATGTAATACTTTATTTCAAAAAATATTTAAGTCGATAATTCAGAAAAAATTAATTTTGAAAAATTAATCTGTTTATTACGCTTGTCTTTAGAAGTTATACAAATATAATTACAATCTGCAGATTATTCTCCTATAGCATAGATCATTTGATCTCTTAAATATTTGCACACTTAAGCGTTGTTTCATTTTTAGATAAACTATATGGTAATTTACTTATTGGATAAAAAAATAAAACATAAGAGAGTAAGAGAATAAGACAGTGAGCTGAAGTTTACCGAAAGGAACAACTCAGCCTAAAAAATAAAAAGATTATTTTTGAATGCCTTCAGCATTGAAATTTGAGATCATCGGTATTACAACAATTTCAACCCTTAATATAAAAAGAATGCATATTTAGATAGTATCAACCAAGTGTATCAACAATGCTCGTAATTCATTGGATGACGTCACCGTTTCTGTTTCATGCGGTTTAATGGCAAAATTAAATTATATTCCATTATGTCGAATCGATTCCTCCCCCATAAGGGTGAGTACTAACCAATCCTGCGTTTCGTCCGTATAGCAGGTCGATACACGGGAAACGCATTGACAAGCTATGACTCATCGCTGTGTAAGCTTCTCCAAAAAGGTGCGCTGGCAAAGAACCAAATAATCGATTGGACAATGACAGAATCAAGTTATCGCAATGACAAAAACTAATAAAACCAATTCTAAAAAATAAAAAAAAAACCCTCGAATCAACGCTTATAATACTTTCTCTATTAGTTGAAATATATACAAATACATTTTTTTGTAATATGTTATAACTAATATATGAAAATTAAAATGTAAAAAAATAAAAATCAAGAAGAAAAAATAAATAATGAAAGAAGACGAGAAAAATCAATAACATAGGATACATTACGTTATAAAAATTAAATAAATAAATGTATTTATCTATAAAATAAGAGAGAGAGAGAGAGAGAGAGAGAGAGATTTTGAACCTAACAATTCACATTCACACTTGAAAAAATTTGTCCTTAGAATGGAAGTGCTTTCCTTAGTTTTTCTATTTTTCTTTTCCTTATACTTTTTCCTAGATTGCACGTTCCTACAGTAGCAGGAATTATAGAGGCAGGTATGAAGGAACAGGGAATATTTTTTATGAAGACGATCAATAAGAAAAGCGTGCTCTCTGAAGCAAATAAAAGGTTTATCACAAAAATAGTTTAAAAACTAAGAGTCACGGGACAAACCTACTATAGCATGGGTTCAAGCAAGTGTGTATTATGAGTCACGGAATAGCATAGGGGGTAGCTCCCACACTCTCCACCCTATTGATCCCACATTTCTGTATACTCACGCGACAAGAGAGTTGAATGAGAAAATAAAACGAGCAAGATAGGCAAGAGAAAAAGAAAAAAGATGCGACAGAAAGTAAGAAAAAGGAAGTACAGAAGCAAAGAAAGTGCAGTAAAGTATTGTAAAAAGAAATGATTAACGCTTACTTGCGGATATTAAAATAAATGTTTCTCTTTAACAAAAAATTCTAGATTTTAATTTGTTCAATTATTTAATTCTTAAATATAAAAAAATGATGAGATACTTGAAGTGTAATTAATCATTTTTCTCCCAGAAATGATCAATAATTAAAAAACTATTCTCTAAATTTAGTTAATGTCCAATTATAAAATTAAATTTTTATACGATTATTTTTATTTTCATTTTCGTTTATTATATTTCGTCCTTATATATCATAAAATAAAACAGATTTCAAATTATTAGCTTTTGAAAGTTTCATTAAAAAATCCAATGCTTTTAGTTCTTTTTCAATAAAATACTACTAGATATTCGATACGTTAAAAAAAATTCAGTAAATATTATGACCCAATTTTTGTTGCGATTTCATAGTATAAAAAAAGTTGAGACCATAAAATCGATTTCAAAGAATATTATAAAATATCTTTAAAGGCAAAATATGAAATATAAAAGATTTTCTACATAAAAATATACATTTTTAAAAATTATTTTCTTGTTAATTAATATTTTATTTTTACAAAACATACTATAATTTCATAAAAAGAAAAAAATATATGCATACTATGATTCATATATCTTACACAACTAGAGAGAACGAAGAATATGGCAATAAAGAAAATGTCCGAAAACGTGATGCTGAAAGGGGGGGAGGGTCATTATTGTGCTTCGCTATACATTCTAAGACTCATGGAATGCATTCACGAGCTTCACCTCGTAAACAGGCACAATGCGTCCAATATTCGCGATAAAATGCGCAATGCAATATAGGCACAATCATACACTTCGAATCCCCACAATGGTTGGCACGGATGGCGGGATTACTATTGAGGACACATGAAATTGAAATAGGTAATCGAAGTTTTCTCCGATACGATCAGAAACAATAACTTGAACAATACTGAATATAGGACAACGCTTTTCAAAATTTCTTTTATACTACGTTTATTTCTCTATTCTTTACAAATTTCTTAGTAATTTTCTGAAAAATCTACATTACGAAAAATCTATAATGAGAAATCTGTAGTATATCAGGATATATGATACGATCCCAAAAATTACAAGAGAATTCGTTTTGTTTTAATAGATAATTAAGGAAAAATACATGTGTACTCAATGATAACTTAATTCAGACTACTCATTCATTACTTGCTTCGAAAACAAAATAAAATTATCAAGAGGGTAGGAGAAACCATTATGTATATGTGTTTTACTGGTTCTTACGTATTATAAAGCTATCTCTTATCACAAATTTATGTAGATTTCCCTTTTGCCATCATGAACTCTAGTCAGGGCCTTTGTTCTTTTAACCTACAATGCTTCATACCAGAGGAGAGACAAGTTAACCTATTATTCTTTTATTAGCACATAAGCTTAAATATATATACGACAGAATGTCTTAATCTGCGACAACATTCTTGGAAATTTATGGACATCCTCGAATTTCGTTCAACCTCTTTTTTTTAAACAAACGTCTTTATGACACATTACACTGAAGTTCATGCGTATATACATGGATACACACATACACGCGCGCGCGCGTATAATTCATCGAAGGATATAATCGCTAAGTAAAAGAGTGACATTACTTTATATCAACCAACTCTTTTTCAATCTTTTCTTTTATTTTAAAAATCACATATTCAAATAGATTTAGGAATAAAATTTCAACCTAATTCTAATTAGAGTCGCATCAACATTAATAACTTTGATCATGTTGTGAATTATCAATATTTTTTTGGCCTTTCATCTCATAAAATCAAAAGAATTCTAGTACACTTGGTTACGCGTTTACTCACTGTCTTTCTGAATTATTCCTACGCTATTATTGTCACATTTCGCGACACCGCGCGTAATTGTACGGACACATAAGAGCTCTTATCTAGAAAATATTCAAAGGTCGAAGAGGCAGCCGACATGCGCCGTGTTTTTCGCACATTCATGAGCACGAACAGATCCTTGCTCTTGAGCTTTTAATAGACACCGTAAATCCTGCAACACATCTCAGCACACACAAGTGCACCGTGAGCTTGATCACAGACGTTAATTTTACTCTTGACGTTAATTAATTTGTTGTGGCTACTTGACTATCACGAACGATAATTAAGTTTAGAACTTACACGAACCTCTAATTAATCGTAGGTGTGTCGTTATAATTATCGTTACAATTATCTATCGAATATGATATAATACTTATTTGTACAATTTGCATAATCCATCTAATTTTAGCAGCCACTTATATTTTTTACGGACTGTATAAAATAAATATTTATAAATAGCGCAAAAAAACAAAATAATTTTAAGTTAATTTTAAGTTAAGATGCAGCAAAATCACGTAATACACTATAAATAAATTACTCAATTATTAACAATAAAGGAAACAATTTGTTCATTTACTTTATTAAATTAATATCGAAACGTATTAACAAGTCTCAATTACGCACGGACTCTTGAGATAGGATAAGATTTTTCTAAAAGATATTTTTAGATTTTTAAAACCTATCGATACGTGAGAAGAATAAATCTCAGCGGGATCTCATCGATGCATTCATCTACGCACACGAGATGTAATATCAGCATGCATAATGAATAGCACATAAAGTGTCGTATATTTATAGACATTGAACATTGCTGAAGTAACAATAACAACATAAATGATTGAATGTAATAAGTTGTATTGTCATCGATTTCGCAATTGCCTCGCGTTATACTTATCTAATCTGCGATTTATCTTGAGATTCTTATCTCTCTCTTCTAATTTGCAATTGTTTTTTCTTAGAACAAATATGATTCTTGGATTAAATTCTTTAATTGAACATCGCATTGAAAAATATTTACAGAACGTCATTGATATAAAAAGCTATGATTATATTAATATAATAAATGATTAAATTATTAGATTAATAATTTATAATATATAATTATTATTTTAATTATTCTATATTCATTTTCTTTCTCTCTCTTTTTCTCTTTCTATCTCTGCTAGACAAACAGAAAAATGTAAGGCAATAAGACGTAAAACAGTTAGCAAATCAATATTTTGGATTACTGATCCTTACTTTAATTTACCGATTCGCTTACTGCGTTACCTATTACTGTCTTACATTTTTGATGTGCTGCAACTTTTATTCTAAATAAAATAGTTGAAGAAATTGTGCGCTAAAGAAAGAGTCTCTTGCACAAATTAGAATTTTAGTAAAATGGACAAATCATAATTTTTTGATTGAATCTATTATAGTTAAAAGAATCACAATTCTTGATATAATCAAAATCTTCATTTATTCAAAAAATTGTTCTCGGTATGATAGCTCATTTATTTATCGCTCATATCAAGACTATGGCATGCAAAAAAAAGCTTAAGCAATAATACAGCAGTAAATCAAATTTTGGATTTGTTATTGCTTAAGTTATTGCTTTATGTTCTCTATTGTGATTGGCTGATTCGTTTATTGTTTACATCTTATTGTCTTTCGTTTTTTTATGTGCCATGGTCTTTAAACGCAAAAATCATAACATTTCAAAAAAAAAAAATGATAGACGTTTATGCGTTGGCATTTCAATTATTTGCTATGTGTTACGAGATACGACCGTTCTAGTTAGATAAAGACACTACGAATGCGAACAATCGCACCTCGTATCTCGGTTGCTGGGAAAAAAATAAAAATGATAAAGAAACAGCAAAGTCGCGCGCAGTCGTTGACCACAACACGCCTCGCCGATTCTACCTTAATTAATTCGTACCGCATGTTTGTGCGTGCGAGGCGAGATGGAGACGCCGCGTACGTGCGTCTCGCTCGCGACGCGTGTCGTCGACGGTCTCATTACCGTACTTTCGTGAAAAACTTTTATGAAAAAAACCTCGACAATTTTCATTCTAGACTATCTCATGCCCGCTAAACTTTAATAACAGACTCGTTAATCACAATGATAATTTCTTGTAAGGTCGAAATTAAAGGCAAGAAGCCTTTTGTGGAACTGAGCTTTGAAGAAACGAAATCTTATTTCGGTTTAATAATTTCAGTATAATCTTAAAATTTTTTTATGAGAAATATAACTTGGTTATGAAGAAAATATTTGTTCTACTAATTTTTTAGAATTATACTCTCTTTGGAGTTTATCCTTTCTTTCTTTTCTCTTTCTTTTTAACTGACGATAATCTCGTTGAAAACAGTAAGTGATTCTTAATTTTTAATTGAATTTCAAGAAGTCGCTATCGCCGCCGGCTCAACAATATTACTTTCAACTTATCACGACTCAATACGCGCATGACTCATTCATATTTTTTGTGAATGCATTTTTAATCTCCAGCCAGTATGAGTCACAATGCGAACATTCGGTTCGTTCATTGCCGCTCGGAAAATGATGAGATTGAATGAGACTGTCTGAGAAGAGGACACGTCGAGCAGAAATAATCTAGACCTCGATATCAGCGGAGGATGCAGTGGTGATAAGAAACGCGCGTGGGTCTCCCTCGGCGTCGCGTACAACGCTTTGTTCCTGTCGGAAAATAATGATTCAATATTCATCTTTGATAGCACAAATCAAACTTGTCAACTTTTATGGGATAATCCTAGGACATTAGCCCTACATCACTCACGTGGTTTTTTTTTAAATGAAATTACTCGCGTGGGATGTTTCTAACACTTTAACATTATGTCTCAATTATTTCCATTGTTCTCTTTGACAATTAAGATTGATAATATTTTATGCATTCTTTAGATAAAGATAAATTTCTTTTTAAATTGTGAAACAATTTGCTAAATATAATGTATATAAATATAGCATTCATACATTTTATAAGGTTGAAATATTCTGGACACTCCTACATGAGTAATGAAAGGTTAAAGACTCGCAAGAGTGTAAAATGTACAGAAAAATATCTTTATAAGGTAAAAAAAATTGTTCTTGTATGATATTGATATAATACAGTTTACGTACTGAGCAGTGACAACATCGTTGCATGCATGATTACTCGATAGATCATGCACACAAGGCAAGAAAATTAGCATATTTTACCCCTTACGTAAGATTGTCTAGATATATGAACAGCGAAAAAAAAAGACCAAATGGCCGTCGCGAAAAGAATTAAATCTTTCAAAGCCTTTCATATAATTACAGTACGAAAGTTACGAAGAACTTATTTCTCATATTTTTAAACAAATTTCATTCATATATTTTCATAACTTTCAGTTTCTTTCTCGAGGAACGCGTTTTTATAAGTACAAACGAGTAAGAATTCATCTTTGTTACATTAATTTTATTCGTGAGCACAATAAAAAAACATTTCGTTGTGTTAAAACCAGTCTTCATTAAAATTTTTATGTTGAATTTTTAACGCACACAAGTTCAAGTATTAATTTAATATAATGTGAAATTATTTGAACATTTCGTGTTAAGCTAATATTCAATATTTTTTAGTGTTAAAATAACACAATTTATGAATAAATACATAATGAACATACAAACAGCTTTTTAAAACCTTGTAAATTCTCTAAAGTAAATAAATAAAATGTATTAATTTAACATATAAATGTTAATTTTACTGTAGAAATATGCTTCACAATTTGCTTGCAAATCGTCACAAATTGGTATATTTTTTATATTAATTCTTTACATATTAACAAATATGTCGTGCTTTTGTTTTATGTATTATTTGTTTCATTGATACTGTTATTGAATTAATTAGCAAGATTATTTTCAATTAAGACTACTATTGGCTAATGTTGTTGATGCAACATCATTCTTTTCCGCACAGTTTTGAGACAATCGAGCAATTTATCTTGTTAAGCAAGAGAAAAATTGAGACTTATTAAATTATAAATCTCAAATTCACGTTATCCGTATCTCTTGATTTTTAGAGCACGCCGGCGCGTGTGCGTGTGCGAATGTGTAGAAAAATCTATTCAATCCGCGAGGTCTGCCGCGGCTTTAATCAACGCGGACACGTTCTATCTCGCTCTCATTGTGCGAGCATTTCACTCTCGCACGTGAGTAAGTATGCAGCCGTAAGTAAGTACGCGCTCTCGAGAGTTTGGGTATTTATAGAGATTCGTCGCGACGCGTGGGTGGGGCAGGTTCTTTCCCTTTGCAGTTCGCGGCCACGCGGCCACGCACGCTGCGTGCCCGAAGAAAAGGCCAGACAAGCGTCTACAGGGTGTCACGCGCAAACATGGAATTCGTTAAGCGTGGTTTACACAGGGCGACTTTTATTCGCTAGAAGCCGCGTCTAGTGACGCCATAGCGAATTCATTACTAAAAACTTCTTCTAGACGTGGGTTTGTTCTTATAGCGTATAGTCGCAGCGAATACCGCTTTCGACGCTTATCGCTAGCTTGTCGCTGGCTTATCGCTAATTTCTTGCTGCTGCAGAGCGAATTTTTAAATCGTCAGCGTGAAAAGACGTGAAGAATTTTTCCGAAACGCCTCGGCTACTCAGACCATAAGCATCAGAGAATAATCACGTTATCGAATGACATACTTCGAGCCGCTGTTGTGCTTTGTGACCAACTATTCGCGAACAAATTAAGAAGCTTGCTTCAAGCAAATAGCAGCAGAGTCAAGAGAATTCGCTGGCCAATTAATGACGTCAATAGACGCGGCTTCTAGCGAATAAAAAGGCGCCTCGTGTAAATCACGCTTTACATTCACAGCGAGGGGTAACTGACGTTACTCGCTGACTAAAATTGTGTACACCAATGCCTATTAATGCCTAGTAATGTCCAAGTAATGCCCATTAATGCTTTGATAATGCCCAATAATGTCCTAATAATAGCCTCGTACCACTTTTTATATGATATACAATTTTCTTATAAGTAATGCTCAGTAATGTCCCAAATTTGTACACCGCAATGCCCTCACCGGTTTATCCCTCGATTCAAAGTGTTCAGTAATGTACATTGGGCAATCACTATTTCCTCTTTTAGCGTATGCTCATTATAATATCAAGATCGTTATACATTATTTGCTACCGGAATTGTCACGCTGTGTTGCGATTAAACTTGCTCGCATGATATATTTGCTAAGAAAAATAAATTCATGATAAATACATATTTGACTACACATACTTTATAAGTGCTACTAAAAAAGACAAATATCACGCGTTGTAAGATTATGAGAGCCTTGTCACGAAAATAAATGATCGCTGCATGTCTCGTTCAAGATACCCTGTACTTGGTGCAAAAATATTCATCCTCATGACAAACAAGGAATTATCATGTGCACGATTATCTCATGACACATCAAAATAATTTTCATCCTTCCATGCATCTTTGAAATAACTTATTTAATTCTTGCAACGTTTTTAGATATTACAAATTAATACGCGGAATAACATGTATTTTTATGAAATAAATAAAATAAAATTATCATTAATGGAATATTTATGATGTATGTAGACCACAATTTCTCTTTGATATAGTGACCTATTAAATATTATACAAAAAAAAAGAAATACCATATGTGCATATGTTGTGCGTTATGCACGAAATGTATAACACACACATTAAATTTCTCCGGAGAAATCGGGGGACTCGAATCGGAAATTGAAGAAGCTGAATCCCGATTTTCCAAATTTATATTTACAAAATATATGAAAACTACAATAACGCTACAATAAAACAAGTGTTTCTGAAAAAAATCTATCTTTCACAAAGCAGATTCATTAAAGTTCTCAGATCTTTTTTAACATTTTCAGATCTTTTTCTGTGATACAAAAAACCTATTAAATACATAATACATGGCCCAGATTTTTAGAATTCATTTTATCAATATTATCGTCAAATTTAAAGTAATCTTAATAAAATAAAAGTAATAATCAATAAAATAAAAGAAAGTAGAACGAAATGTCAATGTGAACTACACTATTAAATTCATTATACTCACAATTTGAGTTATCTATTTTTAATTATATCTGTAGGTTGCCACTGTTTCTACCCAATATGCCGTTAACTAAAATCGTTGAGAGAAAGGATTTTATTAACTTAACGAGCCACTAGTACTTTACCTTTAACAAATGATTTGTAGACATAAAAATTTGTAGATATAACAACAAATTATATTGTTATTTTAATTTGTTATATAATTGATTGATGCTTATCTGCTATTCCAACCAATTAGTAATAGAAGTAATTATATAAAACCTAATCTATTTTTTCTAGATTTTTATTTGCTAGCAGTATTGATTACTTCGATTTATATCGTAAATCGTGTATTATTACATTAACGAATAATGAGAAATTATTTGCAGTAGTAACTGATCGATTCGTTTTCCTTACCAAAGCAAATCACATTTGTTATCCCTTTTTTTATTCCTATAACAAACTCATTTCTCTCAGTTGAAATTAAACAATTTAACTCAAGAAAATGTATTAAATTTGACTCAAATTTAATTTATTATTTATTAAATATGTTAATATGAATGAATTTGAAACTACAGAAATGGATTTACATATTTTGATACAGATGGAAGTTAAAAATAACAAAATGTTAATTAATTCAAACGATTGAATTACCATTTCTTCTTTGATATCTAACAATGTAGATACCTTAGCATTTACACAATCATGGAAACCATTCTCACACTGTTTTCGTACTCTGTAAAATTCCGCGAACAACTGAGATGTGAAGCGTGTAATCATGCAAACATCTTCGGTCAACCGTACAAGATAATAGTCACCAGTTGTCCATGAAATGTGGGAAACTGTGAACATTTTAAATTTTGGACTGGAATAATTCGTGACCTGTATAGAAGCTGGAAATTGCCAACGGATTTTTCATCAACGGATTATTCTCTCAATTCAATAAATTTATAAAATAAAATCTTTTCTCCGGTTGTTTATTCATTCATAAAAAAAGTGGAAAGTGTCCTACACGTTTTAATTAAATTTGATCTAAATTATTTATTTGAGTTAAATAAAATTTTCGTTTTTATTTGATATAAATATTTCAGTTAAATTGATTTAAAGCTAAAAAGAAATTAAATTAAATTAATATATATATTTTACTAAATAAATGGAATTTTTGACAAACAAAGAAAAGAGAAATTAAAGATGGCAAAATTATAACAAAAAAATTAAAACAATTATAACAATAAAATTAACAAGATGTTTTCATTCGATAAAGATTGGTAAAATGATTGATAAAATGAAATACATATATTTTCATCTCAAAATGACTTCAAAAATGTCATTAGTAGATATATCGAATCTGAAACACCGTGCACATCAATATTTCATTTTATGATTTTTGTCGAATGAAGACATCTTATTGATTTTATTAGTGTAATTTTGACATATTTAATTTCTCTTTTCTTTGCCAAAATAAATTCAATTTATTTATTTTATACTCTTGTATGTATGTGTACACACACACACACACACACGCGCGCGCACGTACGCAAGCACACATTAGGTAATTTCACACAATACCGTATATGTATAAAGCATATCGCAGAAGCAATAGAAGATCTATAAAAATTAAATTTTGAACAAGTCAAAATCCCATCTAATCTCAAAACGTATTTTACGTAACTTACACATGACGTTTTAATATAAATATTATATATATATATATATATATATATATATATATATATATATATGATATTATATATATATATATATGATATAAAAGATAAAATTATTGCAAATCACATTATCAGAAAGTCAGGATGATTTCCTCGGATTTCGAGCGAAAGTAATGCAATGCCGGGAAAAGCAAATAATAACGGTGTTGTCTGGAATTCGCCAAACCGGACAAACCCGTTTAGGTGGTAGTGTCAAGCTAGGACCCGATCACCCCGGTTAACCCTTTTGCCACGATACAATTCAATCGAAAAATGCTTGAATCATACATAATAGATTATTATAAATGCACATAGACATTGTTCATTAATTAAATGTCGAAATACACGTTGCTTTTCAAAAATCAAAAGATTCGTTGTAATTTATTCTCTTAAAATCAACGTTATAATCGATAATTAAAAGGCAAAACATATTTCAAAATTAATTGCGGGAATATAATTGATTATTTTACAAGTCATGGTATGTCGATATTTAATTCTTGACTGAGATAGCTCAATTTTTCTGTCTAATATATTATCTAATGTATATTTCTCTTGAACGATCTTCTATCTCATTTTGTTTCCATTAAAACACACATTAAGACATTTTCTGTATAAGGGAAATTGATTTAAAAAATACGTCGGAAGTACAGCACTTTTAATTAAGAACTTAATAATAAGAGCAATAACCGGTCAAATAAATTCTAGAGTTGAAAAGTTTTCGTTGCGCGATCATAATTATGCTATAAATAAGTCGTTACTGTTCGCTACTTCCTCATACCTTTTCTTTACGGTAAATTTAAATCACGTCACGCATTTCTATAAGAGTTTCCACTTAGTGCACTTTGTCATTAAAAAGAATTTATGACGGTACAGTTAGGAGCGATCAGCGGTTTCCTCTACAAGCTATGAAAGAAGATATAAAACGTATCGAAACTTCTTCGATATTTCCTCAAGAATGTTATAAGTGTTATCAAAATTTTGTTGATAAGTGTTATCAAACTTTTTATACGAGTGCGGATAGAAATTTCGTGTATTTCAATACACAATTTCTATATTTATTAAAATTCTATTAACTGTTATTTTTCATACTAAACAGTTAGATTAATAAAGTCGCATTAACAAAATAAAATCCCTTTTGTGGACTCATGTCCGATTATAAGATGGACTCCACGTTTACTCGACTAATCTCCATTAGAAAATTTCGCGAAGCGCGTTTCCGTTAGTCGATTATGCGTTTCAGCGAAAAATGATGAATAACCATCTTTAGCTTATAGAAATCTTGCGACATAGTCTTGCGTGTATCACGGTAATTTCACGATTTCTGACACATTCCTGAAACGTTTCATTTCCGGAGAGCCTTCCTATCTCGCCAGAAAACGGGAAAAACGCCGGAAAGGCCAAATAATTAGAGACAAAAATAAAACGTTGAAGAATACGTAGTGTGATAAATCGAAAAGAACTCGCTCACAATAATGAACAATTTATATTTGCAATTATTTTAAAAAATGTTTTATGTAAAAAACATAAATATATATAATTTATATAAAATATGTCTATATATATTTTTCTTTCTTTTGTACAAACTCTACCCATATGAAAACAAAAAGAAAATAAAAAGAATAAATAAAAAATATTTATAAAAATAATTTTTACATTTTATATTGCTTTTCCTTACAAAAAGTAAAATTGTGATTAACATTTTATAACGTTCTATTTATACTCATATACTATAATAACTTTTCTATATACAATTATTACTTTTATAATTATATAACATATGGACATTTTCTTTCATTTCTTTAAACACGAAACACGAAAGAAAAATGAAAATTATCTTTTTAATCTTTCTCTCGTATTATTTTTTTATACGTACAAACAGAAATTATATAACAAAACAAAAACATATATGAAGATATTTTATGTAGAATTATATATATTCTTTTATAAAAGATGTTTTATACCGGGTACTTAATTCAAGTCTAATATAGAACATCAGCACTCTTGCAGAGAAAGTACATCTTTATAAGAATAACATATTATAATAGTAACAACTTCCTTGGAAATAAATAGCGGAAAGATCAAGTTCAAATAATAATCGAGAAAAGCTTCCATCGAAGTTCATTTGCACACAAAAGAAAAAACATGAATTGGTTGTCGCTCGTCATGTTGTCGCGCTCTCTTCCGGTTCACCTACGCGGATCATTATTGCGGACGAAATGGAAGGAAAACGAAATGTGCAGTAAGAGAGAAAATCCGTGAAGGTTACACGTTAGCGTTGTACGTTACTTTCTCCAGCGCGAAATCGGAAATCGCTGGTGTTATTTCCGAAATCACAATATACGTATGTATACGACGGATGACGTAAGTGCTCATGATTGTATCTCTGTTTTTGTTCCACCTCCACCACCTGCTTCCCTCTCCCACCTCCCCCAATGACTGTCTTCATACTATCGATTCCACGGTACTGGATGCGTTGGGGGACCGAATTAATTCGTCAGGGTCAGTACTGGCTGCCTGGTTAAGAGGTAAATCGGACAATCAATAGTTCGGAGCATTTGTCTTCGTGATTTAGCTAAAAATCGTTCTCCCGACGGATTCTTTCGGGAAGAATTATTATTAGTATTACGTGAAAAGTAAAAGAGAGAAATTTTATATTCGCGACCGACTGCTATAATTTTACGTTATATTTTACAGTTAAGTATCTTTTTTCGATTATTTTGAAATGTCAAGCTTAGTATATCGATATCGATTTGTTCGACATCCTGTTGATTCAATAGATTTCAGCAGATGAAAAAAATTGTATTGTATCAAAATAATTATGGGAATAAACAGAGAACTTAAACATAATAAACAATGCTGCAAAAAAATTGCCTAATCATATTTTAATCTAATCATTGATAGAAATGGGCATGAAAAAATATTCATTTCTATGATTAGATAGATTATCTCGGTTTACTCTTCACCTTTTTTTAATTCTTAGAACTAGAGAAAGATAAATTAGTAGAATAGAGATTAAAGTTAAACTACATTGGTAAAAACGGGCATGAAAAAAATTTCTGATTGAAAATGAACGAACCAGAACAGAAGAGTCTATAATATCATATCAATTAGAATTCTGGTTCTCTCAATTAGAATTATAATAGATTCAATCAGAAAATTCTGATTTGTTCATTTTCATCTAGAATTCCAATTACCTTCCGCTAACCAGGTGGAAAAAATCAATACGACAAACCATACGGGGTACCGCATTCCATGCTATATTTCACCATAAATGTACACCATAAGTACTAATTTAATATAACTGGCAACGTCGCAACTAGTCCAGTTACACGAAATGGCAACTTGTGTGCAATATTTTTTTTTAAGTTATAGAAGTTTACATCTTGTTGGGATATATCATACTCCCACCTAGTACACCGAAGGTTAAAGCAATCATACTCTTTCCAATTATGTAGAAACGAACATTAATACATAGAAAAATTTTACTGCAGTCTAGGAATCTAGTTGAATGCAGATTTAAAAATAATTAATTGGTTATCAAAATAATTATGTAGGACGCTCAAGCTGTTTGCTCAAATTGTCAAAACTTTTTACAAAATTGCTTTTTATGCTTGAGTTTCTACATATAATTATTTTGATACGATTAATTTTGGTAAAATTATTTTTAGATATGTATCAATAAAAAATTTTAGATACCTACTCGAGTAAAATCATTCCGTGTAACACAATGTCCGCTAACAGATTTAAATGATACCCCAAATATTATATCTATCGAGTTACAATTGATGGAGTTCGATTAGCAGCGTAATTTCCGTTATCAATTGGTAAAATTGACACGCGGTTCAAGGTATGCACGTATCGCGTATCAATCATCAATGTGTCGTACACCTTCTCGTGAATCACGATACAAGACGCGTACGTGTTTAACCGCTAGTTGCTACTCCTATGTACAAGACGGGCGTGCCTCGTGGTATCTTTATGAAGAAAAAGAGAAAGAGAGAATCTTCTTTAGAAAAGAATAAAGAAAAAAGAAAAAATTTATACTAAACATCGAAAACAAAAGAATTACTGAATTTTATTTATTTGTTCAAATAATACTGACACACATTTACTAAATGTAAACAAATATTATTTAATTTAAGTATATTTATTTTGTATAAATATTTACTTACTGTAAATCAATATTTCTATTAGTTATTAATTTAAACAAATAATTT
>NW_012130148.1:335662-352006 GCF_000143395.1 Atta cephalotes
ATTTTGAATAAATATTTTACTTACTGTAAATCAATATTTCATTAGTATTATTTAAACAAATATTTAATAAAATTCAGTAATTTTTTTTGTTTTTGATGTATAAATGTTTTCTTTTTTCTTTATTCTTTTCTAAAGAAGATTCTCTCTTTCTCTTTTCCTCCAATTTTCAGTGCGCACATTATAACACATATTAAATAAATATAAATATACATTATTACAATTTTTGCATAAATTTACTGTTAAAAAATCATTAAATTTAATGTAAAATTTATAAACATAAAAAAAATGACATATATTCATATAAAGAAATGAAATAAGGCATAGCTAAAATTTTTATGTTAAACAAAAGAAAATATTAATTCTGTGTGCTAAACTAAAAGACAAACATTTATCAAATAAAAATTGCAACAACTAAATAAAATTAATTGAAAAAATTCATTCCAGATTCTCAATCGTTGGTTGTCCAGAAATTTTCGGATACTTATAGTTAAAATGATCGTATCTACGATAATTGAAGGATCGAAAGAACGAAATAAGAGACACAATTATTATTCGAATATTATTCGAACCATATGGATTTCGGCAGCGGATCGAGTATATCAAGAAAGTAACGGGGATGAGCGAAAATTATGGCGCGTGGAATGCGCGAATGAATTATTAATAGAGAGACCAAAGGCACAGGGATATCATTGGCAAGCAAAGAGCGAATCGATTTATGCGCACAGAACGCGAACGTGCGTAAGAATTTTTCTAAGAAATTTAATCGTGCGTGCAACTCTTAATCCATTTATAGGGCTTTTAAATGTTCGTCAATTCCTCGAGTCTTATCACCTGTGTTATATCATTCACCGAAATCCGTGACATTGAGAAGTCATCAGTTTCGCTCTTTTTCAAATAAAATTTGAAAATAAATATTTCATAATCACATCACTTTTCTACGTTCTTATAACTCAAGCTTAATGCATATCTAATCAGGAGATGTCTCGGCGCTAAGCCAAGCGCAATGATAGAAAAGCACAAGCAATAGAACGATAAATAAGGCGATAAACAGATTTCAACGATGAACAGATTTCAACACGTTAGAAATCATCATGAATATTAAAATATTTCTTGTTTCTGATAGGTTGAAATCTGTTATTCCCTGTACCTTTTCAATTATGTCTCAGACTTTAAGCTGCTGGTTTTATATTTGTCGAGTTTTTTTTTTTTGCAGACCTAAGACTAAAACTTTTTATAGCGGTGCGGAATATTCGATTGTCCAACGACACAACGTATATTCTATATCCAGCGTCGGTTATAGACTACCTTTTTTGTAAATACAGAATATCTCTCTCTCTCTCTCTCTCTCTCTCTCTGTCTGTCTGTCTGTCTGTCTGTCTATGTCTCTCTTTCTGTCGAGACGTGAGTCTGCCGACGTTTGTCGCCATCGAGGATTTCACGAGAAAGGAAGCAAAAGAACGTACGCTCCTTCATGGACAAGGTGCGAGGGGGCGGGAAAGGGAGCGCGACGTTGTGCGAGAGGGGGTGCAGAAAAGGTGCGCGCAGAAAGAACACCGAGGTAGGTATAGGAAGGCGAGCAGGAAACCGCGGGGCACAACCAGGAACGTCGCCCGCGGCTAGCAACCGAAAAGGTAAAACTCTCGGCGAGCGCGAACTGGTTTTCGGGGACATCACGGTTACATATCGTCATTGGCGAAAACAACGACGACATCGATGTCAACGGTGTGGCAGATAATTCGGTGCGGGAGGGAAAAAAGATATATTTTTCCCAAAAATGTATCTTCTGTAAAGGAGATCTAAAGAATGACATTTTGACAAAAATTTCAATTGTACGCTCACGAACGAAATCCAATATATACAATAAAGGGATGAATTTCTTTAGCCCTCGGCAAGATACCATCGGAATCTTTTATGTCTATGTCACAAACATAGACTATTGGAATATATATTATTAATTATAGAAAATATAGAATGTGTGTGTAAAACCTTAAACAATGAGAGTATAAAAATATGTGTAAAGAGAACAATTTTTCCTTGTACGTGCATTAATCTTAACAATCCTCTTTAACTTAGATATCGTAGGATAGGATAAAATACCTACAGTGAGTGCACAAAATATTCGTACAGAGAAAATATTTTTTAAAACTTTATTTTTAAAAAATAAATATTATCCAGCGAGAAATGAGTCATCGAATTGATGTCGAATCGATACACATTCGATAATTTCAATCAAATCATGAATGACATCGATTCGACTCGTTTAATTGACGATCATTTCTTGTTACATAATTAACAATTTATTTATAAAGAATAAAATAGACTGTATGTTTCTTAAAATTATATAATATATATCAAAGTATTGTGTATTAATTATACAAAATATATCATCTAAAAAATAAGCGAAAATTAAAAATTATATTGTTTGAATGCTCAAGAAGAGTATAGACGAGAAATTTAGCTTCTACAATCAGGAATACATGCGAAGCTTGTTTGTTTATGTTAGAACAAAATGTATTCATTGTATAAAATTGCTAATTAATATTTATTTTCTACAAAGAAGATTTTTTTTTAAACAAATTTCTCTGTACAAATATTTTTGCTTTCACTCTGCTGAGATAAGGTAAAATGAACAGCTCGACAAGTAGAGCAACTGAAAGAGAAAAGTGAAAGAATTTGAGAAAATTTTAACTGTTAATCGAAGAAGGTACTCGATAAAAAAATATCAATTATCTTTAAAAAAAGAGATATTTAATTGTAGAGTCATAAGAATATGATATAGCAATGTTATAACAATGAGCTCGTCTAAGGCGAATTGGAAGGCTTGATAAAGTGGATAGATACGTAGTTGATTTATCTAATAAGCAATTCTGTGCAGAAAGATGATAAGTACGTGATAAAGGGCTAGGCATTTAATCGAAAAAAAATTTATATTGTGAAGTTACGAGCTCGCTCAAGGCGAAATGAAGATCTCGACGGATAGAGAGCCGGATAAATCGACAGGCAAGTGATATAGAGGGTGAAAACTAGTACACTTCAATAAGTATTAGCTTATCGGTAATACTATCAACTTAAATGTATATATGTATGTGTGATATATTAAATGTAATGTCACATTATTAAATTGATAATTAATAAATATTATATATCGCCCTTTATTTAAAAAAATATGATCTTTGAATTATCATGAATGAATTAAGTAAATATTACTCTATCAATCATCAAAACTTATAAAGTCTAACTTAGCTTCATAGAAAAATCATTTAAATTAAAAAAAATATATATATATATATAATTAATTATTTAAAATAATAATAATCAAAATTATCACAAAAAGATGGTTTTTGTAAGGGTTATAACGAAATAAAAAAGATATTTAATTATGTTAAGAATATATATTCTTTTTGCTAATATTATTTGCTAATATTAGTCAATAATTTTCTGTTAAGTTGAAAAACAGTTTTTTCCTTTTCTGAAAAATTTAATTGTTTGTATCATTCATTATTTTTGAAGTAAGGGAGTAATTTCATTCATTTGCTACAGAACACAACTCAGTTTTCTAAAAAAATGAGTTTGAATATTTTAATTATTTTGAATTATTTTGAAATTTTGTAATATCAACTTTAAAATGCAATTTTGGTGTAATAAATTATTGATTGCAGAGGGAATAAAAGTATATTTTTTCTTTTTTCTGTGCATGTTTCCGAACTTATAATCTACTTCTGTAAACAAAAATGATAATTTCTGAATTATGTCATGGACTGCGTTCCGTTTCACGCATGATGCGCATGATGTATCTTTCTTTTCATTTTATCTTTCTTTAATATTCGGTAAACAACAAGGACATGCATATCATGCGTGAAACGGAACGCACCTATTGTTATAGTAATTGGTTATAAACTGATCACCAATTTAATTATTATATTTCCAACATAAATTGAATTTCAAAACTGAATAAATAATCGGATAATTCAGAAGCAAAAAAGGCTGACAAAAGGATGACAAAATTTACAAAAATTATTGTCAAACATAAGATTCTGCCTAATAATAAAAAATGTTAATATCGATTCCATCTAACTTCATTAAACATGATGAGGACACGCTTAATGAATTTGTTAGTCAAGTGAACCGTATAAGAGATTTCCGTGATTCCAGATAATCTCGAGATAACTTGCGCGACGTTCACGTGAACATCTTGAAAATAACGATAAGGTGCCATTTAACAAATACAAATAACAGATGACATAATACCGCGACGTAGACCCGACGGGATCTGCGACGGTCGAAGCTGTCAGAATGATCCTCGATTTAACGTCTAATGGCAAGCTAATAGGAAGTCATTCCGAATGATGAGGGATAAGAGGAAAAGTCTGGAGATCCGATAAGTTTAATTTGGCATACGAAGAAACGCAAGTGAGCACCATATGGAACTTCAAAGAAGAGCTACAAATGAATCACGTTTCTCCACTGAATGTTTAAAGAATTGCATTTATTCTGTAGATGAGATAAGAGTGACGCATCCCTGACATGCGAGAGAATATTGGATCCTGTGTGAAAGGAAAAATGACATTTGACATGTTAAGAATATATTCTATTTGTTAATATTATTATTCAATAATTTTCTGTCAAATTAAAAAATAGTTTTTCCTTTTTTCTAAAGAGAAACTTCACAGTTTTGCAGAAGCACTTTAAAAGTTTTGGTAGATAGAGATCTAAAAATGATTTTGTTGGACCATCAAAACATTTTAAAATTGGCTATGTTCAACAGAAAAAATAGCTTTGCAACTGTTATACAATTTTTCATTATGATTTAAGCTTTATTCTTCACTGGATCTAAATATATGTATATCCAGTTACAATTAAGAATTTTACATTGAAAAAAAAATCAGTTACATTAATTAAAATTCTAGTTAAAAATGAATAAATCAGGATTTTCTAGTTGAAAGAATCTTCTAATTCGTTCATTTTTTATTAAATTTTTACAAAAGTTATAAAACTGCTTTTTCTGATCGTAATCGTACTGTAAGATGTTCTGATCGTACTGTAAGATGTTCAAGACACACACAAGATTCAAGTTGTTAAAATGTCAAATTTTTTAAATATTGCTTATCATGCTTGAACGTCTTATATAATTATTTTAATAGTTAATTTTAAGTTCAACAAAATCATTTTCAAATTTATCTATAAGTTTGCAAATATTCCAACAAAATCATTCTTTCCATGTGAATATCTTATTATAGACTAAGAAATATCTTCTAGCGTTCTAAATCACAAATACGTATACGCTATTCAGGTCATAGGAAAGATAAAATGAGACTCCCTAGATTATCGAAAGTAAAAAAGAATCTAGTTTTTAAGCATATTATAGCGGACATATCTCGGAGTCGATAAGACACGTCGACGTGGAAATTTGTCATAAACATTGGACGTGTAATTTTTCTTAAGGAAAAAAGAAACTACAAAATTATCGAGGCGCACGTCGTTCGAATCTAATGTCTCAATTCGCAGAATCGAGAATCGAGTCCATTCAACTCCTGCAGGTATACACTGAGAAAAGTGATGTGGTTGAAAATGGACAAACAAAAGAAAATTTTAGTAAATTTAACTAGAAAATTTTCAGGTTAAATCTATTAAAATTCGAATTGAAATAAACAGGATTCTGATTGATTTAATCAAAATCTTCTAGTTTGTCAATTTTCAATCAAACCATTTTTCTCGATGTATACATTTCGAACCCGAATTTTTCACTTTCTAATTAATTTGTATATAGATTTAACCTCTCTTAACTAGATAATATAATATAAAAATTGTATTTTTCTAAGTACAATTAATCACTGAACTGATGATTTTATGAATGACTTTAAAAGTTACTCACAATAAAACTATCAGTTTAAAAGAGTGACGTCAGCTTAGTGATTAACCATGGCTGCGTTCAATAGAAAAGATAGCTCTGCAACTATAAGATTCTTTTGTACGATTGATTCTTAGTTTCTCACTAAATTTAAACGTATAAACCAATCATTCCAAAAAATCTTACAACAATTACAAAATTGCTTTTTCTACTAAACGCAATCAACAGTTGGAAAAATATAATTTTTACATTATTGTCATATTAAGCTTAACCACAAGCAGAAAATGAAGAATCGAGCCTCGGCTGAAAAGGAGCAGAGAAAGAGAGAGAGAGAAAGAGAAAGACAGAGACAAAGAAGAAAAAACACGCATGCGAGCAAACAACGGCATTGTTTACGCGCGGACGAGAGTTAGGAAGGAATTTTGCGAGAGGATGAATGGGACGGGCGACCATCGGCGTGAACGGGTCTGGCCTTTCGTGTCGGGAAGTAGGTATGCGACTAACGTCGGAGAAAACGTTGACTACCTGAGACCAGATACCGCAGTATTATAGTCCGCATACAAGAGTTACGGGACACGCGCGACTGCCGTCCGAGAGATTGACCGTTGCTCGCTACGTGAATTTATGTTTCTCATCACAACGAGGACGTTGCTCGCCGTAAACACGGGGAACGGCAATTGGACGAATGGGACGAATGACCATTCCACGTCGAATACGCGCCGCGAACGCAGAAGATCGTTGAGAAGAACCGCACGCGAGGAAAACGGCAGACTCATTTTCGAAACGGTCCCGAAGAATCTCGCAAGGTGGAAGCGAATCGCAGCGAGACCTGCGAGACGAACGGAGCGCCCGCGGCGTGGTGCGGTGCGGGAGACGAGCAACAAGGACGAACGTACGCGACGGTTGCGACAGCGAAAGGGAGAGAAGAAGAGACGAGATAGAGAACTGAGAAAGAGGAGAATAGAAAGAAAAAGAAAAGAGGGTGGGAGCGGATACTCACCCAGAGCTCCGTGCCCCAGCTCATGTTTGCTGGGCCGGATAAACCAGCGGGCGCGACGGCGAGTAATTATCCTTCGCGACACTTCACATGTAGCGACGACGTGCGTGTCGCTTATTTCGCTTCACTGTCGTCACGCACCTCGCGGGCCACCGTATCACACTCGCGCGCACCGCGCACCGCGCTCGACGATCGAGGACGCGAAAGCAAGAGAGAGGAAGAAAAAAAAAGAGGAGATCCGCACGAGAAACGCGCGTCAGAGATCACCCGCTACGCGCACGGTCACACGAAACATGTCCAACATGTCGCTCTCATAACCACTGACTGCCCCGTCCATCTACCTTTCCGTCGCTACCGCGGCGCCGCCGGGACTGACCGTCGCGGAAAACCGCCCGTAATTCTGACGTGGCGCACTCTAGCGGTGGCGCGCCGAGCGACTGCGCATGCGTCGAACGAAGCGCGGCGCGAAATTTGAATCGCAAGCGGAACGTTTTCAATTCAACGGCGACACAATATGTGCAGGTGCGAATGACGCAATATTGCGATTAATCAAAAGCGTCATTAACAACGACCGTTATCCGCGCACGATAAATCACGGATTCTTACGTACTTATCACGTTCTCCGATTGTTTTAAGCATGCAAGTTGCTAATTAACTTGGACTTATTTGAGCTAATTATCGAAGCATAATTACGTGCGAACATTGAATTTACGTATCTTAATTCTTGCAAAATCGATCCTGCCAAATTCTGTCAAAGTAAAGAAAGTAAACATTTTTTTTTTTAAATAGGAAACGTGGAATTAAATAATAAATTTATAATAAAATAATAATACATATATGTGGATTCGTATTTGTTGGAAAATTAAGTGAATAAAAGATTGAAATTGTAGACTTATAGTTAATTACGATCGTTTATGCAATCGATTTGCGTCAACTTGTGACGTTTACTTACGTCGTTGCATTCGTCATATCTGGTATATATATATAAATTATTTTAAACCATCGATCTCAATAGCCGCGCGAACAAAATGGCGCTGGATGACTTGAGCGAAGTATCAAAGGTCGTTTACTCGCGAGATAAATAGTTAATTTTTCGTCCCTACGGACTCGATTAGCTCGTTTACATTTTCGCATAGTTTCGTGCTCGCCAACGTATATGGTCCTGGTCGAGACATATCTTATTTTTGGGCGGATTTTTCGTCGGAGGAGACATGAGTACCCATTATGGAGGTTGTACATATTTATTGTCTTGAATTATTCTCCATTCACTATTTTTTTCTTGATCAATTTTCGATGGTATGCATATGCAATCGTATATATTATATATGTTAATTAATCTCTTAGGTCATTGACACTCGCAACCGAATTTTTACAAATAACAGATATAACCTGAGTCAAGTGTCATTTTAATTTATAAATTTTAAGATTTAGAAATTTCTTTTTTTGTATAAGAAGAAATAATTATATTATTGCGTCACTTATATAAATCATATATTGTATAAATTTTTAAGTAATGATATATCGGTAATGGAATAGTAATTATTTCATGAATAAACAGAAAATTAATAAAAAATGTTATAAAATGTTAAAAAATGTTATATTCAAAAATATTATCTTTCAGATCCATTTTATGAACAAAATATTTTTTATTTTTAAAGATAAATTAAAATCTGCACAATTTAGTTTAATAAAAGTTTAATAAAGAAGAAGTCTCCTTTTAGGAAGAATCTAATTGATAAGTTGACAATGATATTTTCTATTTATTCAAGAAATGATTATAATATGTGGAAAAAATATATCTTTATTTTTCTTACTTAAGAAAATAATTATCATATGTATATTTGAGATATACTAATGCTAAAATGTGTTAAATATAGGTGATAGAATTATTTAATAAGTTCAATGAGAGCCTGGGGTCATACATATTTTCAAGATGGATTGGGAGATTCATAGAGGAATATCAAACATCAAGGACACTCTTTGTTATTGTCATGATTTTACTCCTTTTTTTCTTAATTGTGGCAATTTTCGTGATACGCAAATGGAAGAACAAAGAATTTTTACCAGAGGTGAAGGAATTTGTTGGAGTGGGCACTGGAAAGCCAAGGTTCAGGAAGAGAGACAAAGTTCTTTTTTATGGCAGAAAGATGTTGCGCAAAGTAAAGTCCATTGGTGGCCAAGTGCATGCTACTGGACAAGGGAAGAAGAGAAGAGCAGTCATGAGATTTGCTCGTCGATTATTGCAACTTAAAAAGGATACTGTCCCACAACAGCTTAAAGTATATATGGCAATAATTGACTAATAATTATTGATTTCATCTGATATGTGTCTAAACTTACATTATTTAATTTCAAGGTGTTAGAACCACCAGCTGAATATTTGGAAGAAGATTTAGGTCCTGGTGAGAGAGTACCACCAGACGCACTATATATGTTACAAAGTATTAGAGTCTTTGGCCACTTTGAAAAACCTGTTTTCTTGAAGTTATGCAAGTACACAGAGATTATGAATTTACCTGCTGGCAACACATTATTCAAGATCGGGGATCCCGACGAGAATTTATTTATAGTACAGCAGGGTTTAGTTAATGTATATATCACTGGACCTGACGGCTCTCAAATATCATTGAAAGTGGTAAAAACGGGCGAATCAGTTACCAGTCTTCTTAGCTTTACAGATGTACTTACCGGTCATACAAGTACATACAAAACTGTATCAGCAAGAGCTGTAGAAGATTCTGTTGTAGTAAAGTTACCAATGAGCGCATTCCAAGAAGTAATGCAGCTTATCTTTCTTTCAATATTTTTTTTATATTATATAAAGTGAAATTGAGAGATATCTTATATACAATATTGATATTATTTCAGGTATTTCAAGATTATCCTGATGCTTTTGTTCGAGTTATCCAGGTCATTATGGTACGCTTGCAAAGAGTTACCTTTACCGCTTTACATCAATATCTCGGTCTTTCCGCAGAATTAGTCAATCAGGGATCACATAAGAAGAAGCAAAGTCCATTCTCTGGTTCACCGGTACGATCAAGAACCAGAGAGAACTTCGCTTCACAAAATATAGAGAGTGTATCTACATTTCCAGTCAGTACATCAGAAATGTATGATACCAGTGATATTTCTCATCGTGATTCAAGCACTTCTCAACCTGTGCCAATAACCATGAATCGACGGTAAAAAATTTTTTTAATCAAAATGTTATAAATTAACAATATTAATATATTAATTTATATTATTTATAATATTAAATATATCTCTTTAATTCAATATATTAAATAGATTAAACAAATTTCGTTAAAATATTAGGTGTACAACTTTGCTTCCGCCGTTTTATTTCTATAGATGGCTTTAGTAAGTGGTGGTCAAAATAAATAGATCATAGATGTCATACAATAAACTTGGGCATCTGTTAACATAATCCCATAGAAACATTAGTCGATTTGTGTCTGCATCATAAAGTTATTCTCGATTGAAAATGTCAGTTTAGGAGCCAAATTCTCGTCATTTGCGGGAAATTTTAATTTTTTGCTTCAATATGAAGAAATCTGCGGCTGAGGCTCATCGAATGCTCTCAATACTTATGGTGAGGCCGCTATTAGTGAAAGAACGTGTCGTGAGTGGTGTCATGAGTTTCAATGCTCAAGAACGGTGATTTTGACGTCCAAGATCATGCTCTGTATTTGGTGGGATCAACTCGGCGTAGTGTATTATGAACTGTTAAAACCGACTGAAACAATCACAGGCGATCGGTATCAAACGCAATCGTTTGAGTCGAGCATTAAAAGACAAACGGCCACAATACAACGAGAGACATGATAAAGTGATTTTGCAGCATGACAATGCTCGACCCCATGTTGCGAAAGTAGTCAAGACATACTTGGAAACGTTGAAATGGTCCTACCCCACCCGCCGTATTCTCCGGACGTTGCTCCCTCTGACTATCACTTGTTTCGATCAATGGCACACGGCCTGGCTGACCAGCACTTCCGGTCTTATGAAGAAGTAAAAAATTGGATCGATTCGTGGATAGCCTCAAAAGATGACCAGTTTTTTCGACACGGGATTCATACACTACCCGAAATATGGGAGAAAGTAGTGGCCAGCGATGGACAATACTTTGAATCATAAATGTATAACCAGTTTTTTACAATAAAGCCTCGAATTTCGGAAAAAAACGGCGAAAGCAAAGTTGTACACCTAATAACTAACTGGACTAATTCTTTGGGATTATTTCATAGAAAAAGCACTGTCGACTGGAAGAATCAGGGTTCTAATGTACAAGCTAGTCAGAATTCGCCAGAGATGGTACCAGAATGTGACTCTCATTGGGCAACATCACCTCTTATAGCGATGCCTCAGTCCACACATGGATCACATTCGGAAGCCTCTCATTCTTATTCTAGCAAAAAGCGCCAAGTTAATGAAGCAACGCAGCAACAACAACAACAGCTGGATGAAGCACAGCTTGTACAAATAGCCACAGATGCATTCGTTCATGAACTTGGTATAGAGGATGAGGATATGCTTAAAAACAAAGTACAGATCAGAGAAGTGCCGGCTGGTACTTATCTGATGAAAGAAGAATCTCATAAGGTTTGTCATCTTTATCAAATACAAGCTATATATTCCATATAAAAGGAAACGATTTTTTTTATAAAGATATTGTAGAAATATTACCAAAATTTAATTATGACAGGATGTTGCACTTGTATATGTGCTTTCGGGCTCGCTAATAGTAAGCCAACGTGTATCGGAGGGCCGAGATGCGGGCCAGGAAGTGCATATGTTTAGTGCTCATCAAGGCGAAATTGTTGGTGGTTTAGCAGTGTTAACTGGCGAACCATCTTTTTATACAATCAGAGCAAAACATGCCAGCCGTATCGCGTTACTCAGCAAATCGACATTTTTCGCTATCATGCGAGATCAACCTACAGTCGTGTTGCACGTGGCACATACAGTTGTTCGTAGATTAAGTCCTTTCGTAAGACAGGTAAGAATCTGTAATAAAGAAACTCCTATTAAAAGAAAGAATTTTTAATGAATATATTATTGTTTCTTGGACAGGTGGATTTCGCTCTCGATTGGTTGTTCCTTGAAAGCGGACGAGCCGTTTATAGACAAGGGGATGAATCAGACTCGACATTCATTGTGTTAAGCGGACGATTGCGATCAGTAATCACTTACAAAAATGGTAAAAAAGAACCGGTAGCAGAATATGGAAAGGGTGACTTGGTGGGAATCGTAGAAATGGTCACGCAAACTTCGAGATCAACGACGGTCATGGCGGTTCGGGATTCTGAGCTGGCGAAGCTACCGGAAGGTTTATTCAATGTGATCAAACTTAGATATCCAATTGTTGTCACGAGATTAATAAATCTTCTCGGCCATCGCATACTCGGTACTTGGCAGCAAGCACACACGAAAAACAGCAGTGATACTCAGTAAATATATTATTGTATATAATATAATAAATATACGCACTCATTGTTGTTACATATAATTCAATATTTTATGTTTATAATGTTACTAGTATCAATGTTAAATTAAAAAAATATTATAGACGAGCCGCAGCAACGGTTGATGCTAGACCCGCACAAGTAAATTTTTCAACTGTTGCCATAGTGCCGGTGTCGGATGATGTACCACTAACTGCTTTTACTTATGAATTATATCATTCTTTATGTGCTATTGGACCTTGTCTTCGTCTAACATCGGATGTTATAAGAAAGGTATTACATATATAGGAATTCTATATTGCATGCTAATATTATTTATCTTGTTACAAATACCGATTATGTACTTAAGTATAGCATATAATTTAATTTTTTATGTATATATTATTTACATATTTTTTATTTATATATTCGTTTCTCAATAAAAAGAAATAATTAAGTATTAAATCAATTGATTTTCGGAAACAAAAAGATTAGAATCTTATTAATCGTCAATTCTTTTTTTTTATGTGTAGACTTTAGGAACGACCATCATGGAACCTGCAAATGAATATCGATTAACTTCTTGGCTTGCACAGCAGGAAGATCAACATAGAATATCTTTATATCAATGTGATTCAAGTTATACTTTATGGACTCAGCGATGCGTGAGACAAGCTGATTGTATTCTTATCGTGGGTCTTGGCGATCGAGCGCCATCGATTGGTCGGACGGAACGTGAGATAGAACGGCTGGTAATGCGAACGCAGAAGGAACTAGTACTATTACATAAGGAACAGAACGGTCAACGACCCACGAACACTGTTCAATGGTTGAACATGAGATCATGGGTATCCAGCCATCATCACATCCAGTGTCCAAAACGGATGTTCACCAGAAGATCGCAGTATAGAATTGTAAGTAATAGTTATTGAAATAGGAAATCTAGCCTGTTCTCTACGAATCTCCTACAATCTGTTTTATTTTATTTATGCTATTAGTAAAAAAATTAATTTATAAAATTTATTTATTAATTAAAAAATTTATTTATTAACGAAAGAAAAAAATAAATATTCTAATCCAAGATTCATTACATTGCAGAACGAATTATATTCCAAAGTGCTCATGTCTGAGCCAAACGTACACAGCGACTTCAGTAGACTAGCGCGGTGGCTGACTGGCACCTCGGTTGGTCTTGTTTTAGGTGGAGGTGGTGCAAGAGGCGCTGCTCACGTGGGCATGCTGAAAGCTATCATTGAAGCAGGTATACCTATAGATATGGTTGGTGGTGTCAGCATCGGCGCCTTCATGGGTGCTCTGTGGTGTATGGAAAAGAACATCACTACTACTACACAAAAAGCTAGAGAGTGGTCCAAGGTAAGATAAAATAGATTTCTATTGTCGATTCCTATTGTCGTACTCTGGATTCTTTTATTATTATTAGATTTCTAGAGTATAATATAAATCTGTGTAAATCTATTCAAATTATAATTTTTTTTTTTTTTCAACTATCTGCATACTCAAATATATAGATTTATTTCTTCTTTACTTTAATAACTTAGAGAGCCTTACGAGAGCCTTATTGAATATGAATCGAAAAATGTTTGTATACAAAAATACTACATTTATTTTCCGATAGACAATGACTCAATGGTGGCGGCAGATTATGGATTTGACTTATCCGATGACATCGATGTTCTCTGGTAAAGATTTTAACAAAACGATACAGCAGACTTTCGGCGACACGTATATAGAGGACTTGTGGCTCCCATATTTCACTATAACCACAGACATCACGGACTCCTGTATGCGCACGCATAGACACGGTCTGTACAAATCTAGTGCCTTAAATTTTCTTCTAAATATTAACAGTTAAAGCTTCTAATTTGATTTAATTTTCATACATTCGTTCATTGGTGTTTGATTCATTGGTGTTTTTTTCATTTATGATTTTTCATATATGATTTTTAAATATAAAATTGTATAAGAAATAAAAATTGTTATAGTAAACTTTTTTGACGTCTCAAAGATTCTGCAAGTGGATAATGCAGCCAATGTAACTAGAAGCTTTGATATGTTATTAAAAAATAATAATAATATATCTATAAGAGTGAATCAAAAAACAAATACGTAAGAGATGTGTTTCATTCTATAGAATATCTAAAATTATTTCGGCAATCGATTTTGGATGTATGAAAAATAGAAACATATGAGCATCATTCTTTCTTGATTCACATAGCTTTGTCATGGCATGTAAACTTATTTTTAGATGTGCACATTAGCATGATAGTAGAAGCTTTTAACGAGCGGGAGTGAGCTTTCCGGATAACTATTGTTGACGTACTCTCCGTTTAATGCCATTTTTAAAGAAAAACCCGAATGAGACATATTTTTATTTTCACTCAAATATATAAAAATCGTAAATTAATGTGCATATACTTCCTGTATGCTTTTAATATTAAAATTACAATATGGGAAAAATATCTCAATTATTGAGAGCTTCAAAAATTACTATTTAAAAATTTGTAAATAAAAATAAAGTACAATATGCCACTAATTGTTCTTAAATAGAAAAAAGATTAAATATTCAATATGAATAAACTGAATGTGAAAACCGAAGAATCTAAAGATTCCGTAATATTATTATTATTAACATTGTTTTATATCAATAAAGTTCGATCAAAATTTTTGCCGAAACTAAACCGAAACATTCGATATGCCAATTTCCACCGAAATCGAAATCAAAATTAAAAAATAGGAATCCTATAAAGCCCATTTGTATAGACATGTTCATTATATCATATATTTTTTTATTCATAAATATCATAATTTATTGTAACAATAATTAAATTCTGGTTGAAATCGAAAATCAAAATTTCGGTTGTGTCAATTTTAGCCAAAGAATATAAGTACTTCTTCATAAATATCATAATTTAATTATTGAAACAATAATTATACATATTAAAATTAATATTTATGAAGAAGAGCTATAGGTTTTAGTCAAAAGTGACACGTAATGAATTTTCAATTTCAGTAAAAGTTTCGGTCGAACTCTAATCATCAATATATTGTTGCAGTTTCAATCAATTTTGATTAATATGATATTTCTTATTATATATACGTAAATTCATATACAGAAAGAAAATTTAATTAATTACAGTTAGTACTAAGAATACAGGAAGTATCTTGGATAATGTAAACCGGTAAATGTAGGATATTAAAGAGAATGATTCTTTAGGATCGCTGTGGCGGTACATTCGGGCCTCGATGTCATTGTCTGGTTATATGCCACCCATGTGTGACCCTGTTGATGGCCATCTCCTGCTCGACGGCGGGTACGTCAATAACCTTCCAGGTAATTCTAATCGCACTGATGAACGGTAATCTTTCTCTCATGGTGCAGAACTTAAAGCAAAACACCAATTATTGATGTCAAGATAATATGAAATTTATTTAGGAGACACCACTAGAAATTTACACTTTTTATCTTATATAACAAAATCTGTGTTAATAATTTTACAAATGCGTATAAATTATATAATTTGGCAATTTATCGTGAAAACAGTATTTATCGTGAAAATGATCGTATATTGATCGTATATTTATTTTACGACAAAATATTAACTCTTCTTTGAACTTTAATTAATTGGTTATCTAATTTTAATTGGATTCTATATTATTTCATATTTACCTTGGCACGATGTTGAAGATTTATTTATAAATGTTACTGAAATACAATAAAAGTATGAAATTACAAAAAACATCAAGCTCACTCCCGTTGATAAAAGATGCAATTATCAAATTCTGAATAGTTAAGTCCGCTCAGGTTTACTATGGAGATATATTCGCGGCAGTATGACTATCGCGGGGGTCTTTCCTCCAGTTTGCGATCCCCTTGATGGGCATCTTTTGGTCGACGGGTGTTATGTTAATAATGTGCCAGGTATTCGTCTTTTCTATCATTTATGTTTAATCCTGATTATAAGCTCTCAATGGTCCTTGATACTTTCAATCATGTACAGTCAGTATTTTTTTCTTAGAAAAATATAGCATAA
>NW_012130148.1:352252-354081 GCF_000143395.1 Atta cephalotes
ATATATATATATATATATATATATATATATATATATATATATAAAATTCAATAATTTTGTTTCATAAATTAGACCTTTTATAAAATAGAAATAAATTGATATTAATATTCTTGATTCATACATTCTTCACATTTTCGTTTAAGCTGACGAAATGTTGCGGCAAGGAGCACATCATATTCTGGCCATTGACGTCGGATCACAAGACGACACAGACTTGACGAATTATGGGGACTCGTTGTCCGGTTGGTGGTTACTGTGGAAGCGGTGGAATCCATTTGCCACACCCGTGAAAGTGCCAAATTTACCAGATATCCAATCTAGATTGGCATATGTAAGCTGTGTTCGCCAACTAGAAGAGGTGAAAAGTTCGGATTATTGCGAGTACATTAGACCGCCAATTGATAAGTATAAGACTCTCCAATTTGCCAATTTTGACGAGATCAAGGATGTGGGATACCAGCACGGTAAGGAATTGTATCATTATGTTAAATCTATTGTAAAAAATTGTAAATCAATATTAATTGTAAATCAATATTAATAGATGTTATAAAGAATATATTATAACGTAAATTTCATATTAATAAGAAATGAAACGTTTGTACACATTTAAATATATCTATAAGATTGAAATGAATCAGGAACATTCTTCAGGAAAAACATATTTCGAGGGTCAATCAAAAGCCGGAGTTCTCCCTCGATTCAACGCGGATCGAGAGAATGCGAGAGCTATGCGAGCGAAATATCAAGCAGCTAATCAACAGTCACTCTCTTCATACACTTTCACCGATCTTGCGCAGATGGTGTGTAAAGTTTCGCGTGGTAGCCGATACATCGATCTCGATATAGATTCAGATTCGGACGAACTAGAAGAATACGAAGCGGACTTGGAAGAAGATGCACAGGAAGTAGGATACGCGTCTGAACCCACTGCCGGTATTTTAGATCAGGCAAGTCTTATTTTTTATTATTCATGTTAAATACAAATCTCTGTATTTGTTACATACAAGATTAAAAATCAATCAGGAAGACACATCTAATTTTTTTCCCATTTTCTGTTAGAAAAGATTATATATGCTATCAATTTTTCAATTTCTAAAATCATCCTATGTATCAATATCAATTCTATGAAAGATCCCTGAAATTCTGATTGAACATGTATATTATAAATATTATATTGTAAAATAAGAGATTAAAATATTTATCTTTCGTATTACAAAATAGTAAATATTTTTATTAAATTTCTTCATAATGATACAATTATAATTTTATTTAATTTATTTTAGAGTCCTGAGGATAATCGTCTGAGACGAAGAACTGGCGTTTCACTTAGTCTATCCGATACCGAGGCAGAGTCGGAATTAGAGTATCATCCAAAGATTTTTTGAATGCTTATTTAATTACCCACAACATCGTATTTGTATAATTCGCTCAACGAGAAAAATTCAACAGAATTTTCTCAAACATAACTTTACTACTCGGATGCACTATAAGTGATTGACCTACATCGAAGTACAAAAACAATTATTGCAATTGTATAATCACGGAAATGCTCTGAAATTACGTCACAATGCAATGTGTATCGTTTTAACATAATAAGTAATTAATATTATTATTGTTACTATTAAACATATTATGTTAAATATAATTTTACGATTTCTAAAAAAAATTATTTATTATTTTAACATCACACCTTTTATTTTATATGTGTGTATATATATATATATATATATATATAATGTGTGTGCGTGCGTGCATGTGTGTGTGTGTGTGTGTGTGTGTGTGTGTGTGTGTGTGTGTGTGTGTGTGTGTGTGTGTGTGTGTGTGTGTGT
>NW_012130148.1:354101-361692 GCF_000143395.1 Atta cephalotes
GTGTGTGTGTGTGTGTGTGTGTGTGTGTGTGTGTGTGTGTGTGTGTGTGTGTGTGTGTGTGTGTGTGTGTGTGTGTGTGTGTGTGTGTGTACGTATACGTATATTTCATGTCAGATCTTGTATTTCTCACAAGAATTACTTCACGGTTGTAAATATCTTTAACAGATCAATTTCAATATTATTTTATATTACATTAAAAATCACTAGTCATTGACAAATTAGGATCCAGAATAGCTAGTACTGCGCCATTCAAATGTAATGATCCCGTTACAAGTACCTCTACTTTATCGTGACTATCCATTTGCGACACATGTTTCTTAATGTCATAGAGCACTTCGGCAACGGTATTCTTCGACACAGAGTTATCACCCCACAACGCACAGTGTTTTTTACATTTCCTTCTTTGCTCGTCGAGTAGCATATAATTTGATAAATCCTCCACGCTAATTACTCCAGTATAATTTGGAGCAAAATAAACTCTATCAAAATTCAAAGGTTTCAGCAATTTTAATAATTCCAAAGAATTTCGATCACCGCTGATATTAAATATTAGGAATTTACTAGAGGTTCCCCGACTGATTCTTTTGAACCATGATATACAGTTAATGATACTCTCGATTGTATGAGCGCCATCCAGAAAAAAATCTGCTACACTGGTCCTTAGAATCTGCATGCGAGCTGGCCATTTGCAGTTCATCAATGCAGTCGCAACTTTATTTGGAGAAATAATTTGTGATAAATCATTCTTTTCGCTTTGGAGATTGTAAAAATCATTGGTGTATTTATTGTTTATAATAGATTGGTCGTAATGTGATTTCATCCATTCATGTGCTATGCTGATCGATAACAAAGCATTCTGTTGCTGCACGCTTTTAATATCAATGCCTGCCAACGAAAAAATATCATTCCATTTACAATCTTCGGTCGTAGAAACTATTCGCAAATCACGGCATTTTCTTTCTATTGCTCGTTTTTGTAGAATGTGCATCGCCGATTCTGGTTGCGGCACCGTGAAAGCTATCGTATGCGGTTTGAAGATTCCCGACTTCTGATAAGCAATCTCTTCTAGAGTGTTGCCTAATAGTGAGGTATGTTCTAGACCAAGGCTCGTTATACCCACACAAATCGGATTCTGCAGAATATTGGTACAATCCAGTTCGCCACCGATTCCAACTTCAATGATCGCTACGTCAACATTTGCTTCCAGGAACACATGGAATGTGAGAATCGTTAGGAACTTGAAGTACGTTGGCATGTCAGACTCATATTCCCGTTTTTGTTCTAGGCGTTGATATACATTCCAAAAGAAATGAGTAAAATGTGCTTGACTGATAGGTTCTCCATTTAACCGAATGCGTTCCCGCACGGACACTAAGTGCGGCGAGCTGAAGAAGCCTGTACTAAAGCCATGCTGTCGCAGAATCGCCTCCGTAAACGCACATGTCGAACCTTTACCCTTGGTACCAGCCACATGGATAACAGACAAACTATTCAATTGCTCGAAAGTAATACCAGATCTGTAATAATGGACTTGAAATTAATAGATATGAAATTATCAAAAAGCAAACTTTAATTCAAAATTTACATTTAATGTATGTTTTTTAACCAATTCTTAAGAACAAGGACATGAAGATTTAACTTCATTATTGGAGTAAATATTCATTGAAGTATAAATAAAAACAATCTACTTAAATTTTAATTTTAATTTTTAATGTTAAAGTACTGATAACTTCTTTACCTGAGTAAATATTTTTCTACTTCCTTCAATTTCGTAGAATCATTTGTATTCTTAACAGATTGTAAATAAGTAGTATTGCTTTGTAAAGTAAGACTTAATGCTTTTATGGCTTCCTAAAATAATATATACTTATTCTATTTATAAATAAACTTTTCATTTATATGTATTAATCTGTTCTTTCTTTGAAGAAAAAAATGCAAGTCACTAAATAATCATAATACTTCTCTACAATTATACAGAACACAAATAAGCTCGAGTTATATTAATTTTTAAAAAGTGACGTAAATAAAAATTAAAAAAAATAATCAAATTAAATGTTAGAAAGTAATTATAATAAAATTAAATAATGTAATTTTATATATATATGTATATTTTTTTTTATGCAAAGTGTCTCATTAAAATAAATTATCTTTCTTTAATTATAACAAAAATTTTCGATTTTTCAATAAATGCAATAAATTAAAAGGCAATAGAAAATTATGAGACAAGAAAAAAGGCGATTACCAAATGTATTTACCTCGTAAGAGGATCCATTAATATGGGCAGAACGACTCAGAAATGTATTGTGCGTCATTCTCCTCAGCAAAGTAAACATCGAGATGTAGTTGTGTAATCATATAAGAAACGATAAGTTGCGAGTTTTTTTTATCGTTTTATCAAAATTCGAGTCATGCACATGACATGAAATAACTAAAGACACATTGCTGGGAAGGAAGTTGAACTACAACCAAATATTTCTGAATGGAACGATGTTTCAAGTTTCTTTTCTCAAAATATTGATGCGAAAATTAAGTCTATCGATTAAAAAAGTCAGAATCCAGTGAAAAGATTCTCTAAGTAATTCCGCGCGTGAATTTCTCACAGATAATTTCGTGAAATGTTCCCATTATTATGTAAAAATTTGTGGATAACCTTGCGTTTAGTTGCTTGAAGTTTAACTCTTCGTATTTCTATTCGAACACTACATTGCAAGATTCGTCGAAAGTTAAAATGCAGAATTTTGGATTATACTGAAACGCGATTTAAAATAATATAATTTTTTTCAGATAAATCATCAATTTTAATCATTCGGTCACGTGTTCGACACAAGTGCATGATGCGCAGTAACATGCATTTTCCCGCCACAAGCGATGACATGACACATGACGGCATACGTTTGTAAGCAGGGAGCACAAACTCTTGCATAATACATAAAGCCTTAAACACAATGCCAAGGAATAGCAATAGCGATAGGAATAACACGATTTCAACCTATCAGAAATTAGATACACTGGAATATACACTTTCTGATAGGTTGAAATCGTGTTATTCCTATCGCTATTGCTATTCCTTGGCATGGTGTTTAACACGTAATACATAAGAAAATGTATCAATCAATGTCCTTCGTTTCTTTCTTTTCCATAAAATAAAGAATTCAGATTGGTTAAATTTCTTATGCATAAAACATGAGGCTATAAGAAAATAGCTACGTTTGGTAATGCAAGTCTGAGGCGTCGGAGTGCTCTTTTTCTACAGTGCACGTGACATATGCTATAATATAAGAGCATTCCGACGCTTCAGATTTGCATTACCAAACGCAGCTAATCAACCAATCAGAGTTCTTTATTTCATGAAAAGGAAAGAAATAAAGGATTTTAATTGATTCATTTCCTTATGCATTATGCAAAACTGTGTCTGTGCTGCGGCTTTTAAGATACAGCACAATAAAACGAATAAGAAATAAAGATTTCAACCTATTAGAAATTAGATACATTGAAATACACAGTTTCTGATAGGTTGGAATCGTTATTTCTTATTTCTAATTCCTTATTCCTCCTATTGTGACTGCACCATTATAGGCCATTACGTCAACTCTGATTAACTAATCGACGGTTAATCTATTGGAATTGGCCAATCATAACTGTTAAACAAATATGATTAGTCAATTTCTATGGACTAATCGTCGATCAAAGAGTTGGTTAAAGTGCCTTTCTTATTGACATTCAATCATTTTTAATATCAAAATAGATCACATAATAATTGATGAATATCAAGCGTTAATTTTTATCACATAATTTGTTTGACGTTAAAAATGAGCGCTTAGTATCGATGTTCATTTTCAAAATAAATAACATGATCAAAATTAACGCTTGACATTCGTCAATTTTGATCACATGATCCTTTTTATCGCTGAAACAGCCGGTTTAAGTGATTCGCGAAAATTTATCTTATCACATGACTTATTTTGGCGAAAATGAGCGTTGAGTGTCGACATAAAAAGATACCTTAAGAAATCAAAAGTAAGAACCAATCGTATTGAAGAATTTTATAATAATTGCAAAGCAACTTTTTCTGCTGAATGCAATGAGTCATCTAGAAGCACGACCGTTCACTGAGCTCTTGAATTTGATTAGCATATTCCATTAGATTTAAAAATATAGACCAGAGCTCACTGAACGCTTAGTGAGCGATTATGCTTCTGACTTCGTTATGCATCTAATGGCTGCGTTCAACAGCGGATTCAACAGTTAAGTAAGCGCTCGCTGCTATTGATGTATTCTTCCAGATTTAAAATGCTAATTGAGTGATGTAAAAGAATACACCAATAATAGTGAAACGCTCAACTGTTGAGTTCACTGAACGTTGCCAATCGCTCGACAAGCAGGCTAGCAACTTTGCCCAACTTGAATGCGTCTATTAATTTCGGAGCAAGCATTTGATTGGTTGTTCTAATTTAGTCTGTTGTTACTGTTCAATGAAATATCTTTCTCTCTTTTATAATTAAAAATAAATACCTTTTATAGAATCCTAGAATTGACCAATAAATTCTATTAAACAACAAATTGCGATTAATCAGTTAAACGCCGATTAAAAACCTGTTGTTCCAATTTTTGATAAATTTTATCTGTGGGTAAGTAGCAAGATTATCCAATCACATGCGTGAATTACTAAATTTACCTCACAGGTAAAATTTACCAAAAAGTGAACAATCGGCCTAATCGACTAAGAAGTTAGCAATCTAGTACTAATATAGACATCTGTGGAAATACTCGGCTCACTTCAAACTCAAGAGTTGTGATTAGAAATGTATTCTGTGTATTCCACAATACATGATTTCTGATAGATTGAAATTCTTTTTTTCTGTTCCCTGTTTCCTATTTCTTTCATTGTGCGCAGCTTCTCAGTTTTACTTATGTGTAAATGGAAAACAATAGGACTTTACCTTATATTAAACATGTGCAACTTTATCTTAAAAACTATATTTACACGTAATGCGATTGATTAATCAACGAATTAATAACTCCTATTCTTATACTATGATTTGAACTGTCCATACATAGTAGCGCTGGTGAAGTTCTATCTCGTGGTGGGGGACTGGGGGTTGGACATTGCTCCTCTTGTGCTAGTGCTGGCATATATCCCCATCAGTAGTACAGTCCAATCGTGGATAGAACACAAAACGGTTATAACACGTCTTTTCAATGAGTCTCGAAATATGCTTACTCACCGATTGCTTTTTATTTTTGAATCCATAAGACTGCATTCCGATACTTGAATCTAGACTACATTCCAAAATTCATTGAAAACAAAGGTGTGGAAAAATCGATTCGCTGAAAAAAAAAACGTGCAATTCTGTCCACGACTGTATAGGAGGACAAGAGCCCCTATAGGCACCCAGCCGATCTGCTCCGTCAATGAATCAAGTTGCTACGTTACTTTACACATGCGCACAAGTTTTCCTATTATGTAGATAAATTCTTATTGAAAAAGAATTCGAATTCCATACTATCTTATTCACACTGTCTCAGGTCAGCAATCAGCAGTTGTATCTCAGAAAGTTCTGGGAAATTCGGAATGCCAGTACTGAATATCCTGAGTGAGCTTCTTTCTTCGGTGAGTTGAACATGTTAACATGTGTTTCTGCCTATTTCCATTAATGTAGATTAACTTTAATCTTGATTTAATTTACTGTCTTTTTCCAGTTCTTAGAATTATCTATGTTCATTTCTATCAACGTAGATTAATTTTAATTTCAGTTTAACTTATTACTATTTGTTTTTTTTAGTTTTAGAGTTTAGAAAAAGATGAAGAATAATTTGAATCGAGATTAAAGTTAATTTATATAAAAATCGATATTAGTGATATATTGTGTAAATATACAAGTAAACATTGCTATCGGCACAAAGTTTGAAAAGTGAAGTATGCAGAATAAGATATAAACTTTTCAGTGACCGCGCGAATAAAAATCGAAGATTTACACAAAACTTATTTGTTTATATTATTAATCTCAAATAACTTTTTTAAATATACTTTTAAATATACTTAGATATACTTTAAATATAATATCATAATATAATATTTAAATATAATATTTAATTATAATATAATTAATATAAATAATCTTTAAATGTAATTAAATTATAATGTTATAATAAAAAAAGCAACTTAATAATAGATTCAACACTAGAAGGATCGAGGTAGCCAATTTGCTCCTCGCGAAATTCAAACTAATATAACTTTTTTCAATTTTACTTCCACGTCATATCCTTTTTTTATGACTTTTCTTAATTTTAATAAAAAAAATTTTCAATTATATAAAATAGTTGAATTTTTATTTAATTCTTTATTTTTTATCTAGAAAGACTGATGGAACCAATTTAGCTCCTTTATCCAGTCCTTCTAGTGTGTTAATTGAAATTAATATTAATAAATTTGTTTCACATATAATGCGTGCGAAAGTACACGCCACACAGAGAAAAATGATTTTGCTATGTACGCAAAAGAATTGCAAAATTTAATTGTCAAATTTGTTTGCTGTTATAGCAAACAAATTTGCATATTTGATAAATATTTAGTACTTGTTGCAAATAATTTTTGTAGTGAGTACAAAAAAGAATATTTGTTACACCTGCAAGTAATTTGCAATCCCTATATTTGCAAATGGAATCCGTTATATGGATTTCCGTTATATGACTATGAACGCTAATAAGATTAGCGTTCATAACAAATTTTTTTCTCTCAAGTCAAGAGAAAGTCATGGGATGACGCAATATTTGAGCTTTTTTTCGAATAACAAGGACTAAAGTGATATATCACGCGCATCATACGTGAACTGAAACATACTTCCAATTAACTGTGCATTATCTTCTTTAGCACATGATATGATTCACAAAATAAAGAGATTATTTTGCGATATTACTAAATATGTAATTAATTGCAACAAACGTTATATTAACGATAAACAAAAAGTTATTAAACATAAAGAAAAGACAATTGTAATTAATATTAAATTAATGTTACTATTATAAGCGTGCTTTTCAATTGATAACACAAGTTGACACAATCGTTCTATCTTTAAGTTTGTTCGCGTGTTCCAACATGTAATATGCTCCTACTATAGCTCTTACTCATTCCAACGTGCTTCATAGAGTGAGTAAGAATGTGGTAGGAGCATGTTGGAGCATGCGACGCAAACAAATCTTCTGAATGTCAACAAGGATAGAATGACGCTTGTGTCCGAAAGCACCCAACCGAAAAGCACCCAATGTATTGCATTAAGATACAATGCTGATATTCGACGCTTATTTTTAGCATCAAAGTAGACATGTAATCAAAACTGACAAATATCAGTTATGACTTATTTTGATGCTGAAAATAAATATCAACCGTTAGAATCTTACAAAGATATCTTTATATTATATTTATATTTATTATTTTTACAATTACATGTTGTTAACATGATTCTCCATAAATTTTCTAAAAATTTCTTTCATATTTAACTTTTTGTTCGATCCACGATTATTCATATAGTCTTTATTATCAAATTTTAAACAGAAAGAGATAACAGACTTAATCATGAGCTTTATTGTATAT
>NW_012130148.1:364099-366201 GCF_000143395.1 Atta cephalotes
GACCGTATCCCCTCTCTTGACTTAAAAATAACTTCTTTATATATGTTTCTTTGTAAATAATATTTACATTAATGCGTTGTTTAAATAGTGTTTTTAAACACTATTTAAATTGCACTTCCTTCCAAATTATTTCATATCTTTATTAAAATTTTCAAAGTTCTCGTGTTGAAGATATAACCGAATTTGAATCTACTAAAAATTGCATTCTTGAGTACATTCCATTTCACGCATGATACGCATGATGTATTAATTATTTTATTCTTTAATATTCGGTGAACAAAAATAAAATGTGCATCATAATGAAACGGACCCTTATTTCATTTGATAAATAAAGATGTTGATAGCGCGTTCATCGAATGCAGTCTAAAGTTCGTATCACATTACGCATTGAAGATTACGAATTAAAGATTAAAATTCGACCATTCAGATCATTTTAATTTTAATCGATTTTATTTCTGATTGGCTGAATTTTAATCTTCAATTCACAATCTTCAATCTCCAATATAATGCACAGTGTGAGGCCGGAGATTATGCATTGAAGATTGAAATTAAAGATTAAAGATTGAAATTTTACCAATGAGGACAAGAAGTTTAGACTCTTTTTATTCAAGATTGGTCAAACTTCAATCTTTCAATTTTCAATCTCATTCTTCAATACGTAGTCTGATTCCAGTCTGACACAGACGTAAAGCTTTGTGTTTATGAGACTAAAAATCTTGTACAGAAAAAGGATTTATCAATCGTACTGGTTTATAATTAGTCGAATTGTTCAAATATGATTTATTAATGTAATTTGTTTTTTCTCCGTCTAATTTTGAACACGAGGTTCGAGACAGTGGTGCTGATAATGCTATTTTCAACACTATCTTATCTTTCAACTGCGAAATTTAAGAGTGATCGTATTATTTTATTTTTGTTCATTTTCTGCAAATTATCATTTATTTATAAAAATATATTTTTAAAATATATTTTTAATTAATAAATAAGTATAATACATTAATATAAGATGCCACAAATGCTTTGTCATTAGTCATTTTCAAAATTGCACAAAATTAGAAATACTTAACAAATTCGAGCAAACATTGCATGTACATTAAAGCATCATCTTTTAGAATATGCAAGATATTATTTATAATTTGATATAAAACGCGACATATGTTTTTGCGAGTTGCAACATCATTTTTTTAAATTCCTATGAACTTTTAAACAATTAATAGTATAGTATTTTATAGTTAATATAGACATACAATGATATCGCACAGTAAAAGAAAAATGTTCTCAAATATCATCTTTTATTTTCGATATTGATATAATTTTGCATGTATCATTATTGTAATTGTTTTTTAATTTTATTGTGCATACACGAATTATTAATTATTAATATGCTCAAATAGACAAGCGATTTTGTGGCGCGATAAACAAGCATCGATTTTTTCATACAAGCATGAAGTATATGTGTGTGAATAGGTTGACGTTTATTTATCGTGTCGTGTCACAAAGTAATTTATCTATTTTCTGATCCCTTGTAAATATGAAACAATTCTTAGGACTTGTGAATACAAAGATAGTTGTAACTCGTAGAATGAGCCAGCAATGTTTAGTGTAATCATATCGATATATATATGTATGTATAGCTGGGCAAACTGTATCATTACAGTATTTGGAAACAAAATACTATCAACTCTAGTATTTAAATTACAAAATATAAAATATTTTTAATCTTTTGATTTTAAATACAAAATAAATACAAAAATATTTTCAAATTCGATTTTTTAATCAGGGCTGGCCAAAATACATCAAAGTATTTAAAATACAAAAATTTTAGTATTTGAATTGCAAGATACAAAATACTTTCAATCTTTCGATTTGAAATACAAAATATAAAATATTTCTAAATTTTTTTATTTGAAATACAAAATACTTCTTATTGTTAAAAATACAAAATACTTTTTAATTCGATGTTTTAATTACGAATAGACTCTTCTCCATTTTTCGAATTTTTAGAGAGAAAGAATGACAGAGAGAGAGAGAGAGAGAGAGAGAGAGAGAGAGAGAGAGAGAGAGAGAGAGAGAGAGAGAGAGAGAGAGAGAGAGAGAGAGAG
>NW_012130148.1:366221-381208 GCF_000143395.1 Atta cephalotes
GAGAGAGAGAGAGAGAAGTTCTCACTCTCTTGCACTCTTTAAAAGTTCTATTGTCTTATATTATCAATTGCATAAAAACTGCATGAGAAACTTATTTTCTTGTGCGAGATCATAAGATTTGATAATCCTAACAACTGATTATGTTAACGCTTGACACTGTTTGAAACTTGAAAATAAAGTTAATGCCGTCAATTGTCATAAAAGCAAAAATTTAAATTACTAGTATCGCTGTCAAGGATTTTTATTAAAAATTATTTTAGTATTTCAAATACAAAAATAGAAATTGTATTTGAAATACAAAATACCAAATATTTTTATGTGTTCCGTTGAAATATAAAATACAAGTTCTATTTCAATTACAACTTGAAATCTGTGCAGAGCTTCTATTAGTGAAAAGGAACATATTATTTTTTCATATGTTTCTTTTCAAGAATAGAGGCTCAGCTCTATATATAAATACGATGACCTTATGTCCTTTATTGTAAAGGACAGTCTTTTATTGTAAAGGACAGTCCTTTATTGTAAAGGACAGTCCTTTATTGTAAAGGACAGTCCTTTATTTTAGATAGCTGTCCTTTAGATTTATTTGTTCTTTCAAAACTCAATTTTGTTCTTTACCGTTCTTTATTTTGACATTACGGGAAATTCTTTTCGAGCTAACGTTCCAATATCTATAATATTATATTAATGAGCAAATTTTTACGGAAAATACTTTACAATTTCATGCATATAAATATAATTTGTTTTTATTAATTATATATTTTAAATTATTTCTTATATTTTTTAAATCTATTCAAACTAGAATTGTTTTTATTTTTTTATTATTTCGAATCTTTTATTACTTCAGATCAAGGATTTGTTCCAATACAATCGAACAAGTTTCAAACTTTCAGAAAACTGCGCATTATCTCAATTTGATTATATTGTGCCATAAAATTTTATAATGCACAGATTCTTATCAGTCACAAATTAGTTTAAAAATATGTAGAAACAAAGCCCTAAAATTTTCAGATTTTCCTTTCCTCTATTTTCTTTAAAAAAATATGGTCACCATATGTATAAGCTACATTCGAGGGGAAGAGGTGTGTTATTGTCGTTCCAGCTTTAGGTCAAAGAGTAAAGAGAAACAGTAAGGAATGTTTAGTTCTAAGTAAACGGACGGAAGTGACTATATATACTAGCGTAAACACTTAAGATGGTTGCCATGTACATCGTCCGCGGATTTAGCTACCCCCTACTATTGATACATTTCCTTCTTTTCTCTTTGCTTTAGGTGCATTTTTTTACGCTTGTAAATATCATTAGGTGTATTCAGTATTACAAGTATTAAACATTAAAATCAAATATTAAAATTAAATATTAAGCAAGGAAACAAATTAATGGGTGCATTCAGTAGTGTGACCGCTCACTGAGCGCTCAAGAATATGCTGATGCTTACAGCGTGAAAACGGAATATTAGATGTAAAACATTTAGGATAGAATGATGCAATAGCGCTGATACTTTTCGAACACACAGTCAAAGTTAGTAGTTATCAAAACATTGTAAATGTTAACCTACCTAGTAGGACTATGACTTACGTTCTACGAATGGTTTAATTACAATCATTTCTCTCTTTTTGTGCTCAGATCTTTTATTCTTCATTACTGCTAGCAATGTACTGCAGACAATTTTAAATTTTAAAAGTCGGCAGGAACAACGAGAAACTCATTTAAATTTCATTAGCGGGATATTTCCCTAACGGAAAAAAAAATTTTTTAATAATAAAATTGGAAAATACAAATATACTTTAAGTATGAAGTGCCACTACGGTCTGAATGTTAAGATGTACTGTTCATATATATTCATATAAATGAATTAATTAATTTCAGAAATGATAATTTCCCAAATTAATCTTAAAAAATTACTACTAATACACTTACAGTTTTTTAAGATTAATTTGAGAAATTTGGGGGGATTATTAATATTTCAAATTGATTGCGTTGAAAGTCCCACAACTATATTGACACGCAATTATCATTTCTGAAATTAATTCATTTATATGAATATATATAATTGTTCAACATCTTAACATTCAGACCGAGGAATTTCATTTAAAGTGAAATTTTTTTTAAACTATAAATTGAGACAAGATCTTAGAAATTCTTAATTTTTTGTATATAACAATCTTAATGCACTGAAACAGTGGACACAAGCCAAATAAATGGCACTGAACAAGTTCGCACTAGTGAGCTAATGGTCCGAATTTGCTATTAGAATTTCTAAGATATTGTCTTAATCTATACAGTTTTAAAAACTTTCCGTCAAGAACATATCTGCATTCTATCATATATATTGCCTTGCAGAACAAATATTTTGTCATAAGACTTGTTTTGATTTACTTATATTTTACGAAACTATGAATTAAGCCTTTTAAAGAATCAGATTTTGCAATTTCATTCTTAAAAATATTATAATAAATAAAACGATCTGATTTTTACTCATGGTATAGATATAATTACAAGGAGTATCATATTTTGTCTTATAGAAACAATATTTTGTTATGAAATTTTTTTGACTTCTTTTTTCATGAAACTGCGTACAGAGATGTAATTTAGTTAAACTTAAAACATAATAAATAAAATTATCTGTATCTCAACTGCACTTCAGTACAAGTGAAATATTAAACTCGATATTAAAACGAATTTTTATTTATTTATTTTTTTTCAAAAAAATGATCTATATGTAACTTTCTTAATTACAAATATCGCTATTGCGATTTTTTCAATATTATAGTCGTAATTTAGAACGAAAAAAAATTCATCTTTGATAAGATTTCCATCATGATTCCTGCCAGCTTAAATACTCTTCTTATTTTACTTATATTTAACCTTGATTGTGTATTACTTTGACTTTAAAGGAAGGGGGGAAGCTTAAAACTCACTTTTTCTCTTTAAAGCCGAGAAAGAAAAAAAGATAGAATTTTAAGCCTTGTTTAAAATCAAAGTAAAGCACAGACTTTCGTGATAGTGTTAAGCGAATCAACTAATTAGAATTTTTCCTTTCTTCTCAATCAATAGAAAAGAAGAATTTCGATTGATTGATTCTTTATGCATTATGCAAGAGTCTGTACTGCGGCCATAACACTATATTGTTGGTACAATGATCTTAGTCCTTTACGCCATTACGAAAACAATACATTGCAGTATGGTATATTCATCCAATTTGATTATTTAACTATCATAAAAATATTGTAAAAAAATTTAGTCGTAGCGTCAGACATTAAGAAATATAATGATATTAAAAGTAAATGTATTTTTATTAATAAAAAACTTCTAAGCAATGAAAAAGAATATAGTGCAAACCGAAAAAGATTTAAGGGAATCCTAAAGTTTATTTTACTGATTAAACGCAATGATTTTCATAGAACGATATCGCATATATTATTTTTATAGATTTGGAAATCCTCCAGAATTAAAATATACGCATTAATACGTCTATTGCAGCTTGGAATTTATACCGAGAATGACAAAAATTTTTGGAATTGTAATTTTTTTATCATTTCTCCAAAATGACATCAAGTCACAACAACATTTGCTTGAAAATTCTGTAATTTGTACTTACGAAATTGGAAGTTGCAAACTAGTAGATTACATAAAAAATAATATTGAAATCTTGAAATAAAAAAATATTTGGAATAAAATATTTAATCCTTTTACACGAGCATTTGATATGCGTGTTAACTAGTAACTTTCTATTAAATATTTTAATTTCTGCAGTGTATTTAAAGAATAATGTATTAAATTGGTATAATATGCATCAAAATGATTAATTAAATGATTAATTAAATACATACATCATGTATATATGTGTTTACACGTATTGCCAAAATTAAGATAATTCAATAAAAAATTATTAGTTATCTGTATCAAGTACATAGGTACATGCTAGGACTATTAGGACCACTTCGACCAACTCCGATTAACTTTATCGATGGTTAGTCCATTGGAATTGCATATCAAGGATAGATTATGTCCGTTTCTACCAATGTGATTTAATTTTAATCTCGGTTCAATAAACTCTTTATCTTTTTTTAGTTCTAAGAATTATAAAAAAATGAAGAGTAAGTTGAACTAAGATTAAAGTTAATTTACATTGATCGGAAACGGGCATTGATCGAAATGGTGTATATCAACTGCTCACATCAAATTTGCTAATTTAAAATAATATAATATAATATAATATAACATAATATAATATAATATAATATAATATAATATAATAATATAATATAATCTCATTAATGAAGCAGTGAAAAATTATTAACAATAAAAACAGACCGATGTGTGGTGTGTGCAACTGAATTATGTATAAATGCGCCGTTCCCGACCCTAATAGCGTTTTGCGTTTTCCTTTGGGATGCACTGGGTGTAATCTTGCATCATGCAGAGGTGTGTCCGCAGATATGTATAGTAAAAAAATTGCACAATATACATAACGACAACTATCGGTAGATGTATAAAGAATAGCATCCCAGTTATATGTAAGCTGTACTGCGCTGGAATAATACACACCATGGTATGTACTACTTCATTATTGTGCTAAAAATTCTATTTCTGATTAACTTACATTTTCAAATTTTAAAGCCCAATTCCACAATTCACGATTAACTCTTCAATCGTGAGTTACAGGACTAGGTCTTAATGTTAATTATAATAGAGCCACACTGGCTCTACACCGTAATCACTGAAACCGAATGAGTTCGTCTACCACTAGCCATAGAAGCACGTTACACTGTCTGAGTGCAGCCAAAGGAAAAAACTATTAAACGCTATCGTTCTACGAAAATTTATATATATATATATATATATATATATGCACATGTATGTGCGTGCGCGCACAATATTGATGTAATAGTATATAAAGATGTTTTGCATTTTATCGGTAAAATAGCCGTTCTATCATTTGGGCTTCACCAAAAATTATTATAGTTTTACTTTAATATTAAGTATTGTCATTTCGAAATAATTTCAAAAGTCCTTTATTGTTACGCAAAATCAGTGATACGTCATTTATAAATGTATATACGTATATCAAAGAATTATAATGCTTATGAGAGCCGAACACTGAATGTTCGCGTATAAAAAATTTATTCAATTAGTATATATAATGTAACAATAGACGTTTCAATCCTGCGAATTTTTCTCAATATCGCAATAACAATCGATACAATTAAAAATTGATAAATACATACAATTAAAAAAAACTAAATTTTAAAAATCGAATTGTGCGACGAATTATAGCCGTGTCTTGTGATGTAATCATAAGAAATTGTGATGTCCAAATGTATTCTCATTATAATTATCAAGTTAAGTGATAAACGCAAAGACAGTTAGTTCAGAGGAAATTGTCAGTCTTATTATATGTCCCTTCACATCATCAACATACTAAAAAATGAGACAAAACTCTCAGAAAAAGCATCAGTTCTATTTTTCGCTCTTATATTTTTATTGTATATATGTATACATATATTTTGTATCAGAATATAATTTTTATTATATAATCTGTTAATTTCTCTCATTTATAAATTTTACGCTTGTATTTATAGATATATTTGGCACATTATTTTACATCTGTCTTTTTATATTGTAGATGTAGTGGAAACAAAATATACCTACAATTTCTATAACCAGTCTTTAACAGGTTTGTTATATTTTTTTGTGTATACATAAATGCTCTTTGAAAATAAATTAATCATTATTAATAATAATTAGTTATAATAATAATTCGAATTTTAGTAATCTGACATTTATCAAGATGTCTTGTGCTATCGATCTTCAACGACAAGAGGATGAAGTGGCTGTAATTTCTAGTATTTATGACGAAACAGAATTTTTCCATGTGAAACTCAAGGAGGGTACAAGATGTTCAGTCACCATACATCCAATATTTCTTAAAAAACTAGAAGTAAAATTTAGTAGTGGTTCTTCTGATATGGTTCTCAACGATAGTATCTCTGTAGAACATCTACCGCCAATCAGAATGTACATTTATCTCCCTAACACATATCCATCTAAAACATCACCAGAATTTTGCCTTTCCATTATTTGGTTGTCACCTTGGGAAATATCTTTACTTTGTCAGAAATTAGATGAAATATGGGAAGAAAACCAGGGCAATGAGATCATCTTCCTGTGGATAAATTTCCTACAAAACGATCTTTTCAGTTTTCTAAATATATCAGAATCGTTAGATATTTCCTTCTTACATTTAATTCACACGTCACGAGATAATATCACATTACGCCTAATCCAGTTATCCGATCCCAGGGCTCAGAATGGTGCATTATTATTAGATATCAAAAGATTATTAATATCTTATGACAAGAAGCAACATAAAGCACAATTCGTCAAGAACTTTTATACTTGCTACATATGCTTCGAGGAATGTGCAGGACTAAATTGTATAGAATTAGAAAACTGTGGGCATGTCTATTGCAAAAGTTGCATGGAGAAGCACGTACGTATCAGGATTGTCGAGTATATTAATGAGATATTGTGTCCGACGATAGACTGCAAGCGGCAAATAAGCGATAACAACGTTAAAACTCTTTGTCCGGACTTGTTTTTCCAATACGAAGAAATCATGTTACGAGTAACGTTAGACACCATGGACGATGTAGTGTACTGTCCACAAATTTCTTGTCAATATCCGGTTATTAGAAACCCGGACGATACCGCACCGATCTGTCCTATTTGCAAATTCTGTTTTTGCATCTATTGCCGTAAGGTAAGACATGTCTCAACATTTAAGCGGATGTCTATGACTTGTTATTACATCGTGCACTTAATATACTAACTAATAACTTTCTATTCTGTTAAATTATTTTAATTTTGTCTATGCATGTAAAAATAAACATATATATGATACGTGTATTTAATTAATTATCTTGATATTGTATTATCTTAGTACACTATTTTTTAAATGCTGAAATTAGATGAGATAATAGAAAGTTACTAGTTGGTATTAAACGATTGATTTAAACTAAAGCTACATATCGACATATTCTATATATAAATTGTTATTCAAATAGATGTACCATGGACAAGCACCCTGTGAAATGACATCGACCGATACTATAAAACTCATTGATGAGTACAGAAATAGCAGTAATAAGAAGAAACAGATGTTAGAGAAGACATATGGCAAGCGTCAAATGCAATTAATTGAAAAATATCTTACGACTGAATATCTACAAGTATGTATAACAAAGTATAAAAGATTCAATTATATAAAAAATTAAAGAATAGACATATAATAAGACTACAATAGAGTATTATTCCTAATGATTGTGCACGTAATTTTGTTTAGGATAATGCGAAAAGTTGCCCGAAATGCCGTTCTTTCATTAGCAAAACCGAAGGTTGCAATAAAATGACGTGTAGACATTGCCAATCTTTATTTTGCTGGCTATGCAACGAACAAATATATGGATACGAGCACTTCAATAACGTCGATAGTCAATGTTACGGACTTTTATTTCATGGCATAGATACGGACAACGTCTTGGATTATGTTATTGGTGATGCAATGGATAATATAAATCCATTCTTTGAAGATCTCCACATTTAAATGTTTATATTATAACAGAATAACTGACAAAATGATAATTAAGATCTTGAACTAAAATTATCGTTGATTTTTATTATTTATACAATATTTTTTTAAAATAACATGAAAAAGGAATCATTATTGTCAGATATCAGTTATATATTTTTGATAAATGTAGCTATTTTCATATTTTATATTAGCACATATTTTCATAATTATGTACATTTAAAACATTTTTTATAAGAAAATATTAATTTTTTAATTATAAAAAATGTTAATGGCTAATATAACATATATTTGTATATCTGTAATACATGTGTATAATTTATATAACAAAACATGTTTTTGTATCTGGTATATAGAAATCTAACAAGGAAATCTACAACAATTAATTTAGTTGTAAATAAATATTATGTTAAATTTATTCATATCGTGTATTTTTTACTTTATGATTTGTAATAAAATATCTGTATAAAAATATGCTATGTATACATATAATATATGACAACAATAACAATCCTAAATAATATTAGACTTTTCTAGATAATATCAGACTATTGCATTGTTTGATGTCAACACTCACGCATCTCTCTGTAAGTGAATCTCGATATTTGCTTCTGTAACTAATTGTTCTGCAACGATAGAGACAGCAGATTCGCGTCTCTGTAGATTCGCGACAATATCTAAGAGCGATTATAAAAATAAGGTAAAATAATCACTTTCTTACAGCCTTACGTTAACATGAAGTTGCATTACCTTCGCAATTCTTATCACATTCCACAACTGCTTGTTTACGATGAAAATATTGCATGTTTAATTGTATAAGTGTAGGACCAAATATGCCATATCCAATGCACGCTCCGATTACAAGGGCGATAGTGATATATGCGTTGTATGTCATAACAGCCAACATCAGGATATAACCGAGCGCAGTATGAAGAGACCAATGCAACATTTGCAGTGTCCATCTTGAGCAACTTCCACTAAGAGAACACATTTAACATGGCTTAAAATAAAAACGTTTAGCTATTACTAATTAAGGAAAACGAATTTAGGACAATAACTATAATAATAAAATTGTATAATAATAAAATTGTCAGTAGCAAAATATCAATAGATATATGTATAATAATATAATTAATTTTAAGCGCAGTTTGAATAATGGATTATGTTCCAAAAGTCACTGCCAGTGCTGAAAATGTATAGTATACTGTAAATTGTAAATTTTCAACGTTGGCAGTGAATTTTGGAACACAGCCAAGGTATATGCATGTACATATACATATAGTATAATATTGAATTATTTAAGCATTAAAGATCCAGCTTTGATCGTTATATCATTTAATATTCTTATTGTGTACCATATATCTTAATAAATCATTTATTATGATTAATTTTGTAAAAATTCAATGTTTTGTAAAAATATATATATATTGTAAATGTCTATATTCTCTTTTGCTTGTACAAGATATAATGTGTTCTAAAATTTCTAAAGCAATAATGAAGTCAAGTTTTGTTTGCTACATTATATTATACTTTCAAAATAAAATAGCGTAGATATATTAATATATTGAAGAAAAGAATAAATATATTGAGTGTCCCGAATTTAAATGATCAAACTTCAGGAGCGTGCAGAAAATCAATAAACTAAGAAAAAAAGTTCTTTAGAGATATGCTCATTTTTGACAAAATTCGTTTTGGAGAAAATAGTAAAAAAAAGACAAATTATTAATTTAACTTAATTTTCGAAATATTATTATTTTCAAAACGGAATATTATTATTTTCAGCGATAATGCTTCAAATGTGGAAGTGTGCACGCTGATTTCCAGATAAAAGAATGCCAAATCGGCGAGTCATTACGTTGACCACATCAGTGTTTGGCTGCAACAAGAGCCGTCTGTACATACAAAATGCAATGTGTACATTGCTGCAAAAAGTCAACATTTTGAATACTATATCTGTATTGAATACTATAAGCAAGTGACAACATGAATAAATAAGTGTGAATAAATAAGTAATAAATAAGTACAAAAATGAAAACTATGTTTTGTCTTTTTTTGTGATTTTCTCCAAAATGAAACAAAAACGATCATATCTTTAACGAATCTTTCTTTTTAATTTGTTGTCCGTCATACACTCTCGAAATTTGATCATTTAAATTCGAGACACTCTGCATAGATATATTAAAGAATAAAGAAAAAAAAAAGAAAGATAAATTCCAATCAAATTTTGAATCAATAGTTGATTCAGGCTAAAGCAAAATCTGTAATTAATCTTTTTTCACATGCTAAATAACAAAAAATTTGTAATTTTATTCATGTTACGGAAATAGTACAAGCATCATTTGGTGTTAAATGTCAATGTTAAATTAATTGATTAAAGTTTATAATTCATCAGAATGCTTGGATAGTATATACAGTAAGAATAAAAAATATTTGTACAGAGAAATTTTTTATAAAAAGTCTTATTTGTAGAAAATAAACACTAATAGCAATTTTATATAATGAATACATTCAGTTCTAACATAAACAAACGAGCTTCGTATGTATTCTTGATTTTAGAAGCTATTTCTCGACTGTACGAATACTTTTTGAGCATTCAAACAATACAATTTTTAATTTTCACTTATTTTTCAGATGATACATTTTCTATAATTAATACACATCTTTTTGGTACATATAATTTTGAGAAACATACAGTCTATTTTATTCTTTATAAATAAATTGTTAATTACCCAACAAAAAATGATCGTCAATTAAACGTCGAATCGACGTCAAATTGATGTTAAAATCATCATATCGATATCGATTCAACATTCAATAGTTCGATAACTCATTTCTCGCTGGATAATATTTACTTTTTAAAAATAAAGCTTTTTTAAAAAAATGTTTTCTCTATACGAATACTTTTTGCACTCACTGTATCTTATTGAACTTTGAGCAGATAAGAAAATGACAATATACCATCTTGTGTATGATCTAAAGTTCTTTGGCGTCACTCTGGATAGGAGGGACGAGTTCTCCGAGGAGGCCGAGGTCGTTCGAGATATGGATCTAATCACAGTCTGTTGCAGGTGAATTTGGGAGACCTTCATGGCTTCGTACAGCACTGCGAGGGCAGCTAAGCCAAAGCATGTCGCCACCAAACCCCATATCGTATTAACATTGTATCCCGGAAACAAAAAACTGCCTAAATCCGTACCAAACCAGTACCACATATGCATCTGCAACATTTTACGAGTAGAAATAAAAACAAGTATTTTTATAGAGCATATAGGATGCGTAAAAGAAACGTCAAGAATTAAAGCTGTACTGACCTTAATTACCTCAATTTCTTCTCGTACACCCTCGACTGGTAAGAGTCAATCATGACGACTGATAAGCCACGCGTATATCGCGTATTGTCGCGTATACAGACGCCTACGCGTTCTCTTAATCGATCACCTAGCCTAACCCAAAACTTTCTTGTTTATAAATTGTATCCGCTTACTCCGCGCTTAGGCGTTACATTTCAACTAAGTACCGCGTATGAATCCTTGCTATAGTTGCTAGTTAATTTATAGATAGACCGAAAGAGTTTGAAAAGATTATTGCGATCTTTATTCGTCCTTTTTCGATTTGCGCCAAGAAACGCAAAGTTGAAAGACAACATGTGTTTAGCGGAGCAGCGAGCGAATCTGAATTCTGATTGGCGCTCACCCACAAGTTTGACGAATCCCGGTGCGACGATGCGATCTATTTTTTCTTCAATTGGAATTCATGCATATGCAACGACCGATGTCGATGTCGGCGAAGCCGGTTCTTTATATACAGTGAACAGCTGAATAGCGATCAGATGCAATTTTAACGGTGGATGTAACGGATTGTTGAGTAACGATTGAACAGATGTTAATTTAAATTGAAAAACGTCAAAGCTTTGCCTTCACTTAAAGAACTCTACCCCTGTAATAGAACTAAGATTGACAAGAACGCATATAAACTTTTTGTTTTTTATTGAACTTCGAATGCCGTTCGATAAAAATGGAACTATCAACACATCTCACATTTCTCGCTTGTATTTCATTCATCGCGAATACAGATACGAGTACATTAGGTATTTACTCCAGAAACTTCTTTGTTTATCTGAGAGATTTAGGTTTGTTCTTTGTTACTATTCTAAACTGTACTAAAATTTCAAACATATCTATTTTCTTTTTAAGTACGAACTTCACACAATGCTATTCTTCTAAGGATGTTTCAGGATGTTCTAAGAGCATCCTTTGAACAATCTTATGAATCTTGGAGAATTTTGTGTTGTGTGTATACTACAAATCACAAAAAACAGATCTATTTTCTATTGTCTGATATAAAGATATCAGATTATAAAGAATATAAAAAATAATATTATAAAGAATATAAAAATAATATTTGTTTTCTTTTTTATTTAAATTAAATTAAAAATTTAAATTAAATTAAATATATGAAAAAATTTTAACTTAGAATATTTTTAGAGTCCGATAAGGTAACAATAGTAATATTGAGTCAAAAGGAAGGCTACAATGCGGCCCATGCTGATTATTTGAAGGAAAACATTTATGAACAAGCTGATGCCCTTGAAAAAGTACATTTGATCACAAGAGAATTTTTTCTTTATGTGTTTTATTAAATTTTTTACTAGTGTATATAATAACTATGTCTATTTTGTATTTATTGTTAAATAAATTATCTTTATACTTTTATAGGAATTGCCGCACATTGTATTGTCCCATAAACTTAATATCAAAGGTTCCTGGACGATAGTTCCACTATTGACTTATTTGTCAGGTGAATTTCCAGATGTGGAATGGTTCTTCTTCTGTTTAGAAAATACTGTGATTCGATTAGAAAAGCTATTGGATGTTCTTGGAAAATTTAACTCTTCTCAGGTGAATTGCGCTCTTGTTGCAAACTTTTAAGAATATATTTCTATTCTAGATTTATATTTTAGATAATTTGTTTATATGCAGGATGTGTGGATGGGATACGCGCTTTATGACCGTGAACCTACTATTATTCATCACTTTGCGCAGCACACTAAAAAATTTAAGTATCCACACATTGCGTCTGGATTTGCCATGAGTGTTACGCTATTAAAGAGGTATATTCTATTTTTATATTAAACAATTATTATATATATTATTTAAAGAAGTATATCCATTATGTTAAACAGTTATTACAAGAGTCATAACATATATGCTTCTGAAGAACAATTAATTGAAAATATAAAATAAGCTGTATATCATAAATTAACTTAATAAAAGCTACTCTCTTCTAAATATTTTCTCCGTTTTATAAAACTGACTCTATTGGCATATAATTTTATAAAAATATGATAACGATTTATTTCCATATAACGATTAATTTATTTTTATATTTTTTATCCAAAAGTTAAGAATATAATTTAATATTTTAGTTTGTCTAAACAAATATCTAAAGGCAAGGAATCGAAAGCAGATTTTTCTATCGACGTATCATATGAATTCGCAACCTTTGTCTTAAGTAATACTGGTGTGAAATTGATTCATGTGTCTAAACTATGCATTGTGTCTGCCTCAGATTGTGCCACGTATCCCCGATTCTTCCATTCTTGTGTATGTTACATCATCTGAGTTCTTAATTAATAATAAGAATAATTTCAGTAAGTTAGCTAATCAAGAACAATATGTTGTATTGTTGAATCATTAATATAAACTTTTAAATTTACAGAGTTCTTCTGTAACTCCAAAAAATATTTATTTTGCTGTTAAGACTTGTGCTAAATTTCATTTAGATAGAATCCCAGTGATTAAAAAGTCATGGGCCAAATACGATTTGAACATTGGATATTTTAGTGATGCAGCTGGTATGCCTGATCAATGTACACATATTTTTTGATATATTTATAGTCTTTGTAAGTTATTGAATTGTTTTTCAGACAAAAATTTACGGGAAGCATACATCGTCCCGAACACTACTAAAGGACATTGCGCTAAAACTTATGCTATCTTGCAACAAGCCAGCAAAATACTAAAAAGACGCAATTTCGATTGGCTTGCCATTGTTGATGATGATACTATATTCAGGTGAGACAATTGTATATATTAAAAAATTTTTTTTAAATTGTCAAAATTATGCAAAATATCACAAAGCTGTAAAAGTTATAATTTTTATTTTTAAAAGATATTGAAAAATTGAAGTATACTTAAATCAAGACTTTCCAAAATTCAACTCAAAAGCTAAACGTTTCTCGCTCACATTGTTTAGTTAAGCAAAACAGAAAAAAAATAGACGTTTGAACTTTGTTCAATAATTGGCAGGGTCTATCTTTTTTTTGTCTTTTATTCAATGAGATGATGGAGAAGGGGAGTTTGAGGTCACGAGCTAAATTTCAGATAGGTTTTAATGTATTACAGTGTGGTACGTTTATTAAACTTGCTGACGTGCTACAATCCTAAGCACTTAGTTGCGATCGGCGAACGTTATGGCTTTCGTATTTGGGACAGACATCACGGCTATCAGTATTTAACTGGCGGTGCGGGAGTTGTGTTATCGGCTCCGTTAGTTCATCTAATAATAGAACCAGGCATATGTACTTGTCCATCTGCGACTACTCCCGATGACATGCATCTTTTTGGACTTTGTTTGTTGCGACTTAGAGTGGAAGGTGTACATTCTCCAATGTTCCATCAGGTTTGTGCAATAACAAATATTAACTTAAATAAAAGCTTTAGCTCACAAGAAAAAATGATATAATATAATATCAATAAGAGTCGACACTAGTTATTATATAACTTATATAATTAGCATCGACTTTTATTGGTATCATGTATCATTTATTTTTTGAGCAATAATTTTTTGTCGTAATTTATATTGAACATTAAACTAATATGGTTTAAGTTTAACCAGAACACATTAGATTTTACTTGACTTTTATTATCTTTCGAAGGCAATGGCAAATCACCAAGAGTATTTTTGAAAGTACACCCGCATGTATGAGATATGTAATTTTAAAAAAATGATACATTATAGTAATGTTTATTTTAATATACTCTAGTGACTATTATTTTTTAACTAGCATTTTTTAATATTAAACCATTTTATATTTGATAATTGTTGTAGGCACAACCTATGGACTATCCTTATGCTTATTTGGCATCTCAAGAACCTATATCATTTCATAGATTTTGGTCAGTTGATCCTAAAACCATGTACAATGATTGGTTTGCAGAAGTAGATAAAGTCTTACCGCTTGCAGACACACCATTAAAACATACAGAATTATAAATATATATTTAAAAAAACCTGTATACAAATTTGTAATAAGTATTTTTATTTTTGTATTTGTAATAGATCTTCAAAATATTTATTTAATATTACTCTTAAAAATATTCTAAAACGTTTT
>NW_012130148.1:382972-383587 GCF_000143395.1 Atta cephalotes
GAGAGAGAGAGAGAGAGAGAGAACATACCTCGCCATCAGACATTCCTAGAGCAGAATTAAGAATAAAGTCAGGCGGTGCCAATACGTCGACTAATGCAACAGCATTATCGACTAAGTCTCTGCACAACATTATAATTCCTTCCCGCAAAAAATTATCTATATTACTATTAGGAGAGGCATAACCACCACTGTACAAATCTCCCAATCTTTTCTCCAATGTTATAGCTCCAAATAAGGAACACAATTGTGTTAATACCTCTCTTTCGTTTGTTTTCCATTTCAGATCTTGTACACATCTGTTAAAGTATAGCATTACGGCATGCTGTAATGAAGAATATAATTAAATTTTTATGCAAATGATGTAAAACATACTTATTGGATAAAAGATGCACGTGTTTTTTATTAATAATTGAGAATTTTTATACACCATAGTTCGATATATACGAATTATTTAAAATATAATGTGTGTCATTTTTTTCTGTTCCAATTGAAATATTATATGATTTTATACACACACACACACACACACACACACACACACACACACACACACACACACACACACACACACACACACACACACACACACACACACACACACACACACACACACAC
>NW_012130148.1:384516-400480 GCF_000143395.1 Atta cephalotes
ACACACACACACACACACACACACACACACACACACACACACACACACACACACACACACACACACACACACACACACACACATACACACACACACACGCACGCACGCACGCACGCACACGTGTCTTACTTACCTCTGCATATACGAGAGATAAGGTTCGTGCTAGAAACGTTTGAATATTGTTTTTTACATCAAAATCAGACATTCCGTTGGATTGCAGCTCCTTCATACGTTGATATGTCTTTTTCAAGTAATAACAAACCAGCCATTTAAAAATTAGGAGCAAATCTAAAATTAAGAAAGAAATATTATAATTGCAGTAAGTCATTCATCCAATTAATAACTTGTAGCAATATATTTTAATATAAGAAAGGATTATTTTTATCATACTTTCGGGTTTCAGTGCACCTTCCATTGTAATTTGATTAAATTTATTGTTAAGTATTTGTTCTGCATTCACAAGAAAATCTACGGAATTAAGTGGAGACGGCACGGTCTGTCCTTTAATTACATTAGCCCATTGACTTAATAACCAATTACTTGCTTGCTGAATAAGTACATTATTTTCACCCTCATATGTACAGTTTGCATCATTGTCATTTCTTATGTCACCCAAACGAGACACTAATAATAAAATAATACAATTCATTATAAACAAAGATAACAGTTCCCTGGTGAAAAAATTTCGCTAAAATTATTTTTGGAACACTTTCCAGCAAAATTTTAACATTTCAGAAAAATTTTAGTTTAATTTCAATGAATTTTAGTTGAAAAATTAATTTTCAGCAAAATTTCAGAAAAATTTCAACAAAAATTTCAGAAAAATCTCAAAGAAATTTCAATAAAATTTCAGAATTTTAATTCAATTTCAGTAATTTTTTAGTATATTAGATGAAAAATTTATTTTCAGTAAATTTTCAGCAATTTCGTTAAAATGTTTCAAAACAATGGAATAATTTCAGCGAAATTTTTTTCATCAGGATTCACTATAAAGATTTAGATATAATACATATATTAAGAGTCTGCACTTACTTTTTAAGTATCCATGTCCACCGCAAGATTCTCTGCAATCCTGAATCATATCACGAGAAATCCACGAACATAATGGTTTTGTTGCACTAGATAACGCGTGTATCTCCATTCCTAAATCGGCGATCGATTTTTGATTTTCACTCAAATGGTTCATTTGAAATTTATTAACATCTTTTCTTAATGCTGATGAAAATATTTTTACTGCGTACGTTGCAGCTAAATGAGGAATGATTCGCCATTGCTAGAACATACATATATGACAATACATATGTGTTTTTTCTGTTTCAGCTCAAAAAGTAAAAACTATGCTACGTACTTGCGTTTGATATTCTATAACTGGCAATTCATTATCCTCAGTAGGACCAAATTGTTTCCTAACTGCACAATAACGTATAGCAATAGTTAGTGCAACGACCATATAATGATAACATATTCCAGTAATCATGACACGACCTGTTGACAGTGCACCCAACGATGAGCCTGTGCCAGCACAAAAAAAAACATCAATGAATTCAATTATAAGATATAATAGTATATAGTTTTGTTACATTAATGTCAATTCTCACCATATCTTTTTCGTTCATCCTTTAGAGCAAGAACATACTTTCCATCTTCGGTGACATCTGCGGTGCGATTTAACAAACAATTACGCGGTATAGAATAATTGTCAAACATTACGAATCCATTGTCTATTCCATTAAGGCTTATCTTTTCACCCATATCACCAACGGTAACACCAGAAAAAGGTAAATGAGTTCGCAGATCGCGAATTGGCACAATAAAAACGTGCAAGCCACGATTTACTCCGTCCGGTGTAATTAGTTGCGCAAATATGAGAGCATGCGTTGCGCATTTTCCTAAAAGTTAAAGTATTATTAGAAAATATAGAAAGAAAAATTTAATGCGTTAAGTATGGCATATATATTAAAGCATATATATTAAAGCATTAAATGTCTCCAAGCAAACATTTAGCTAAAATGTTTAAACATTTTTTAAGCGCTGTATAAAAACGTTAAATGGATGTTATTATCATTAAATATATGTTTTTATGCTATTGAATAGTTATTTATGCTGTATAAAACGGTATTTTAAATTTAAAAAATAGATTAATAGATATTAATATTTATAATATTTTATAAACGATACAAATATTTTATAAACGTTTTTATAATGTTTATTAAATAATTAGCATATGTATCAAATTTTGAACATTTATTTTTCAATTTATACGCTATTATATTTATAATGTTCATTATGTATTTTGAATATAACTGTGTGTTGTTTAGAATCATTACTTTAAAATCATCAATTCTATGTTGACTAAAATTAACTTACCTAGATTACCTGCCCAACATTTTGCAGCTTCAAAGTCGGGAGTATGAAGGATAAAACTTTTTGTTGCTACATCATATGTTGCTTTGGTTCGCATACCTTTCGCATTGGTTCCATGAGCAATCTCAGTCAGCGCAAAGCAGCCAATATACTACAAACAATAAAAATATTAATAAGTACTATATTTTATAGTAATGAGATTCACAACTGTCATATTCATACATACATTTCCAATGCTAAATTCTGGTAGAAACTGATGATGTTGGTTGGTACCCAGTGCAAATATAGCAGCTGGTATCATACCTCGTGTGATACTTAGTCGTATCGGTATCGATCCATCGTATTGAAAAAGATAAAGAATATTGTCAAGGTTATTTATTGGCTAAAAATAAAAAAATTATTAAGTACAAAAGTTCCGATACTGTTTCTTCATTTTTACACCAAAATTATGAAAATTTATTTATTATTAATGACACATGACCGTTGATTATTATAATTGTGATAATTTTTTGATTAATGAATCATTATATATATATATAAAATTGTAATATAAATAAATTATTATAATTACATCTATATCATTCTCGCAAAGAACTTGTAACTGACTATTGACGCGTTTTCGAATTTCATCCAAACTCTTCGGCCATGTTGACTTTTGAAACACTGGATGGGTTTTGATGAGTTGCCATAATTTTGTCTAGACATTTAATTGATGATTTAATATACATTTATCAATGGCTATGTTCGGCAGAGAAAGCAGCCTTTTTCTACTTCCTTTTAGATCTAAATATATAAATCAATTATATTGAAGAATTTTACAACAGTTGCAAAACTGCTTTCTTTACTGAACGCAGCCAATCTGCATATATTAATGTAAGTTTAGATATAATGCAGTCCACCGATTTCGATAAATACCTGCCATCGTACGGAATCTTCTCCTTCTAAAGATAATTTGAATGACTTCCAGTCGAATGTCGCTCGTTTTCTATAAGCATCCAATGGTCCACTTGGCAAATCCTTTATCAAATTATTAGCAGTAGACATCATACGTTTTCCTCTCGCGAAACTAGAATTTTTGCAATGTATGGTAGATGAGTGACGATTATAATAACTCTCACCATTTGACACGAAGAATAACACACGATTATTCAACAATTTTTTCATGATTAAAAAATCAATTCAATCGACATACAATCAATACAAAATTATCAGTCACGTTAACCACAAAGTGACTGTCATCCGTGACCAGCCATCGCTGAATTTTAGAATTTTTGAAATATCTGATATAAAAATTTCAATGGCATAAACAAGTAGATAACGATGTAAAGTAAACAATGCGTTATTGACACACTCACTTATGAAGATACAATCATATTACGATATTTTTATTGTTATATGTTTACAACAATAAAAATTTTATTACGATATGACACGATAAAACATAAAACTTAATAGACAACATGTTAAATGATAATTAACATGTTACATAATACTAGCAGCTAGCAATATATGAACTTTACTCGACTCCGCTTCTACTCTCTACCGAATAATTGTCTTCTTACCCAGTCAGAAATGATAATGGAATCGACATCGAATCGATGTCGATTCGATGCTTTCGACGTCGTCGACATCGAATCGACATCGATTCATCATTTCTGACTGGGTTAACTGCACTCTCATGCGGACTGTGGACTATAAAGATCATTATGTAAAAAAATTATAATCGTAACTCATAAATATTGATGCTTCTTGCAAAACACTTAGAAAATACTTATGTCACTTGTATAAGTGTTTTTTGAATTTATTAATGACAATCCAGCATTTTAAACAAATCTAAGATTATATAATTTTGATGACTTACCAAGCTTAGGATTATGACTAACACTTTTTTACGTGATATTCCTTAATTATATAGAGCGTGTTTAGGTAGCGTAGAAAGGAAAAGCAGAGATGGAACGTAGCGAACGAAACATTTTGACTCATGTAAAAAATTTAAAGGTGCGCAAAAATATAAATTTCGAAATATTTAAATTTTATTACGTAGTAATTATATTTATTTACCATTTATTTACCATGAGCGCTCATTTATGTATTTAAATAAAAATATAATATAATATGTAAGGATATAAATTTTAATAAAATAATTTTGCAACTATCACAATACAAAAAATATTACTTTAAATAAAAAATAAATTTTCTATAATTTTTAGAGAATTAATATTAATAATATTTATATAAATATACATAACTATACAGAATACATTCTGATTTTATTGTAACTTTAGTAATTATATATTTCGTTCATAACGTATAACATGTAGACACAATTCGTATATCTGTGCATTATGATCTTATTAAATTAATATTAAACTAATTAATAATATTGTTCTTTATTGTATTTTACATACCATAAAAGAGATATTTTGTTACTGACAAAGCGCAACTCTTTTCTTCTTTTGCCTTGGGCGCTGAAATATCTAATTCCGGTTCTGAAGAAAAATAAGGGGCTCCGTACAATAAAAGAAACAGAAAACAGAGAACAGAGAATAATAATTTCAACCTATCAGAAAACTTATCAGAAAGAAAATATATTGTGGAATACACAGTTTCTGATAGGTTGAAATTCTTATTCTCTGTTCTCTATTCCTTGTTCCTTTTATTGTGCGAAATTCCCTAAGAACACATACGTAGAAAGTGCAGCTAAAGTTTCTATGGCATATACAAAGACGTAAGCAGTAAGGAAATTGTAACATTATTGGATTTGCTATTGGCCTTATGGTCTCTAGAATAATTGGCCAATTCGCTTACTGTTTACGTTTTACTTTCTTCCATTTTTTTATAGAATTTTTTATGGACTTAAGAAAAATAAAAGTTCACAGTGATCAACACCTAAACAACACTAAAATTGTGACGTCTTTAAGGCTGTGGTCTCACTACGAATGCTTTGAAGCATCTGATAGACTAATTAGAAGAAAGAATTTTACAAACTGTTAACAAAGCGTTTGCAGCATCGCGTTAACCATATCCTAAGTCGTCTTTTAGAAACAACAAATCTCTTATGATCCAATTTTTTGTTGTCTGGATAAGTTATCTCGAATGCATTCTCCCTCTTTCTCTCCCATCCCTTCCCCTTTCTTTATCTCTCATCCTCCCCTCTCTTTCTCTTTCTCGCATTTTTTTTTTGTTTGATATGCTATGCACTTATGTAAATTAAATAAATAATCCAATGAAATAAGTATAATGTACGTAATTGTTGGGGAGAAAAAAATAAGAGATATGAAACGATATAAAAAGTTCAGCCATAAAAGAACATTATCTGCAGGTTTTCATTTGAATTTTGGGGAAAAAAAATAGCGCGAGAAAAACATAAAATAAATGCACAAATAAAAACAAATTATTACAAATATTCGAATATGGAGAATCATACTTTACATTCGTTCCCGATGAAGTGTTATTGTAATAAATCCTATATTAATATTCTTCAAAAAAACGGGCAACTTCTTCATACGTTCGTGAATACTTGCATCACGTTCGTAGTACACTTTGCGACTAATTGCAAGTATACTAGACGCGAATGGATAGAATTATCAGCAATGAAATGTGAAGAATTTACATAGCGATTATAACTACTCGAAATTAATGGTTTCTGGATTCTTTTTTCAACATTAAATCATACATAAGGTTACTCCACATTTTTCTGATGCATTACGAATCTTTTTTCGTATCTTGTATCACAAAATAAACAACGTTATACTACGAATATCTACAAAAAAATTAGAATTTATGATTTTACCTCAATCTATGTACTTTTTATAAAAATTTTTTTAATCAATCGAAGAAACTTGTAAGTACGATAGGACATAGATTTCGATAATTATTTGAGAACATTATTAGTTCTTGCTTAGATAGCGTAATAGCTGAAAAAAATGATTTTGCAGTTATAATGAAGATAATCTAGATACAAAAAATTAGCTAAAATGGATAAACTATTAAGATATTAAATACTACGATTAATACTACGATATTAAATATATTTTGTATGTAATCAATATAAATAACAGAGACAGAATTTATATCTGAGTCATTTATCAAATTTATTAAAACAGTTTGTGTAACGTTCAGATAATAAGAAGTTTTTGCAAAAACATGAATTTAGATACGGTGAACGCTAAAGTTACGTTATCTTTTTTTTAATTGTCTTTTTTTTAATTTTTACTTGTCAAGAAGAAGATAACCTTAGTCATATCTGAATAAACAATATTGCAACAATTCTCTAATAAAATATGACTGTAATTCAGATACTTTGCAGTAATATTTGATCACGAGATTTAAATTTCCTTGCATATATTATTATACGCAAGAATATTATGTTACAAATTTTAATTTTCTAATAATATATATTTCTACCAGATATAAAAAACAGCGATGATTCTACTAGCTGGAACAGAAAAATATTTTCTGCGGCTAATATTTTTTGCGCGCGCGCACGCGATTCAACTTCTTCGTGGTGCGTGTCGGACAGTACTAATGCTAACGATAATTGTGTAAAATGCATAGATAAGTTTGATATACTGTATCTCCAAAAAAAATCATATGAAATTTTATTTTTTTAATTTGGAAGAGAAAAGTGCATATTTTATCGTTATTATGATATTTATGAAAAAAATTTATTCTATCCCATGGAGTGCGTCAAACTGCAAAAAAAAATACACGTCCTTATTTAAAAAAAAATGCTAAGTAAGAGTAAGGGTAGATTCAAAATCTATGAAAGTTTTTAAAGTTTTTTACTTTAAGATTTTACCCTTGAAAATGAAAAAAACAATTTTTAAATATGTCTATTTTTCACGAAGTTACACTTATTTAAATTTATGCGAAATTTTTATATAAATTTTTGTTGCGATAATTTTGTTGATGATATATTTAAGTAAATGTACTGTAGCATACATATATTAAAGCAATACATTAAAGTATTAAAGTAATTAAAGTATTAAAGTAATTAATTCGTAAAAAAAAACCTTGTGACTCATTTTATTAATACATGCAAATCACGCAATATGTATCGAAAAATTTATTGCCGATATTCATAATTGATTCTGATATTTAATTTATTCATTATAAATTAATTCATTATTACAAACTTAAATTTTTATAAATCAATCACGAAACATTTTTATTAGAATTAAATTTTATTAGAATTAAATCCATAGCATTAACAAAGCTGTATCAATCTTATAAGATATTACTTAAGCAATTTTGAAGTAAGAACAAATATAAATAACTGCCTAAAAATATACCAGCATTATATAACTCTAAAATGCACAATACGTTTAAAATGCACAATACAATTGTGTACATTATGTATATGACGATATCAACCTTTTAAAAAATATAACGCTGATTGCACATCTTTTATAATAATCATCTTAGTTTGTTTTTTTCATTTCTTAATTGCATATTGTGTAAACTTATATATTATGTATGCACAAATGCTTATAGTAGATATAAGTATAAAATGTGAAAAACATAATAAATGATGAATTCACAACTTATATGGGTAGATTGCTAACTCAATGTGATAGAAAGAGATAAACCTGATTTCGAGCTGGGCGCCTATCATGGAACAAAGTCGGAATGGATTCCGATCGAAATTATTCCATTTTCTCCAGAAAACACACAATAGAAATCTAAAGAATAATTGAATAATTCCGATCGGAATCCATTTCGATTTTATTTCATAAGTATATCTTGTCCTTATTTCCAGAAGACGTATGTATGCGTCCTCTCTATGAGTATCGCGTTTAATTTATGTGAAAATTTATGTGAAAACACTTATGTGAAACACATTAATCCTAACAGAAATTATCACAAATGTTAAATGTTATTTCATAATGGCCTTTCATTCTATTATATTCTGAAAAATAAAAATATAGAATCATAATTTATGTATATTTATATAATGTGATAAATTGCAAAAGTCGATATAAAATAGGAAATAATATGAATATAGATTCTGTAAATAGGTCCTGAATATAAGTTCTGTAAATTAGAATTTTAATTCATTTCATCCTTGTCACTTATTAAATATTAAATAAACGATGGTCGCGAGCGATGCGAGCGTTAAGTGGAACGCAGCCATAGAAGTTTGTAGATGAATTATATAATTGTTGATATTCATTGCTTTAAAAGATGGAAGCAAAAAAGATGGAAGCTTCATAACTATAAAGGCTTTAACCAAACTCCGATTAACTTAATTGGCCGATTAGTCCATTGGAATTAACCATTCTGTCATTAAATGAACGTTTGATTTAAATGACCCTAATGCCCATTTCTACCAACGCAGTTTAACTTTACTCGATTTAACTAATTCTTCATTTTTTCTAGTTCTAAGAATTAAAAAAAATGAATAATTAAGTTGAACTGAGATTAAAGTTGATCTTGATTGGCAGAAATGAGCATGTCGTCTAACAAAAGCCACTTTTATCAAAAATCTTGCGAAACACGATAATTTTTTTGTTACAAGTCTTTTTTACGATGTCGTAATTTCGAATGATCTTTGTGGAATAAAGTTTTTGCATACATTTTGTTATAAATTTTATAACAAAATATCCCAAGTAACACATGAAGCTTTAAAATATCTACGATATTGTCTCAGCTTAAATCGCAGCATTTTTGTCTATGACAGTCACTGCTATAATATCATTATGACATTGTGACAAAGTTGTAGCAGCAAAAATGGGACAACATTTTTGAGTTTTGCAGACGATGTTGTAGTCATTCAACTGCACAATCATTTTGCAGTAAAGAAATTGTCATAGCCATATATAGTGATAATCTGAATAAAATAAACTAATAAGCAGAATGTATCTTCATATGTAAATTAATATTCAATGAAAGTTTAATTTTTAATTTTAATATTACGTAAAATATTTAAAATACAATTAAAAAAAATTTTTTCAACTGACATTGAACTTGAAACAACCCAGAATCTTTGTTTCACTAGAATTAGATCAAATTTAAGGATTAATTAATCATTACAACTTATTACAAACATACATATAATTATACTATATATATATACTATATAACGCGGATGCAAATTCATAAATATGCTGATTACAGAACTACACACAGATCCTTAAGTAATAATTTTAGAGCTTAAACACATGGATTCGCATGATCATCGCTGATCACACATGCTTTTAAAACTAATAGATATATATATGTTGCTCTTTACTTTTGCTATGATATACAAATTACAGTTACATTACAGCTATATTGGCTATATTTTTACTTTTTTATTACCTGTCATAGCGTACAGCTATCAATACAGCCAAAATAGCTATGACTGCATTTTGACTTTTCTATTAGCTGTCACAGCGACTGTACAGCTATCAATACAGCTAAAATAACTGTGACTGTCAAATAGTTGTAAACTTCAACTAATTTCGACCAATCTCGATACGCTTTTAACACCATTTGATATAATTCGACATAGAATTTCTTGTCGAGCAATGTCGTGAGAAATGTCGCGCATTTCCTACGATGAAAACTACCCAATCAAGTCAGAGCTCACGTTTATCATTTACACTAGATTTCGAGGTACACAATCAACCCTAAAAGGTTTAATTTAATTTTGAAGATAGTTATTTAAAAAATTAATTAGTTATTAGAATTGTTAATAGCTGTATTTAGTAAAGAAAGCAATTTAATCAGCATTCAATGATTCTTTATTATAATTAATTCCCATATACTAAATTCATGCAAAGAATTAAGAACAAAATCCAATCATATTAAAAATTCACTGATTAGTTTTCTTTACTGAAATAAGTAGTCAACATATCATATATATTAGGTGTAATAAAAAGAAATCCATTATTTTTCCATGAAATTGAATGGAAAAATAATGGATTTCTTTTTACTACACCTAATATTATATATCTGAAGTAAAGTGTTTTTTATCTATACATTTAATTACAATATTATTTGATTAATTGTATTACATTATTTATAGAATCGACTAATGAATAAATGTATGGAATGTACGTATAATATAATAATATATATTTATTTTAAAATAAATAATAACAGTTCAAAAAATTAATTTTTCAGAAAAAAGAAAAATTACTTTTTAACTTGACAGAAAATTATTGACTAATCAAATAATATCAGCAAAAAAAATATATTCTTAATATAATCATATGTCATTTTTGCCATTTTTTAAATTAAAAAAAAAACACTTTTTAAATAAGAGATAATAAGCCAGTAAGAACTAACACAGGATGTCCGCGTGTAAAATTTCTTTATATTTTGTACAGATGTTTCGACACTTGCTTTGAGTTTTTTTCATCGTATCATTAAGATAATAATTGAATGATCTCAAAAGGCATGTCACTAATTTAAAGTTGTATCACAAAATAGTAATCAGAGTATGAAGTTCAAAGTTAAAATTAATGAAACATCTTAATATTTGGTAGAATATTTAAACAGGTAGTTAAAAAAAGACAGTTGCCGTAATAAGATACCTGTATATTACGATGTGTATTATATATTATGTTATATATTATTATAATATATTACGAGTTATTGCGAGTGACACTTTTTTAAGTTGTAATGATATTTTGACGATTTAAAAGAAAACAGTTGTTTTCGAGCTGTGAAAATTTTGATGATTTTATGTGAAGTTGATTTTTAATAATTGATATGGTAATATTTATTTAATTCATTTATGGAAATAACTCAAAAATCTATTTTTTTAGTTGTTACTTTTGAAGGAAGCAATATGTACGTACATGTTTGCAAACATTTTCAGATAGCAAAGTATCTCAGCAAAATCGCACAAATCTGTGATGCTGGTCGTAGATTTGTCTTCAACGATTTCGAATATACCTACATTGTAGCAACATGTAGACAACATGTGTATATGTATATAGCAGTTTAACAGCAAGATAGCTGCGTCAATATTATCTCACATTGTCAACATGACAGCATTATATAATGTTGCATATTATTACGATAACAGTATGAATTTTGATGACAACAGTATGAATTTTGATGATGATGATTTTAAAGTTGTCGGTAAATTGTTGGCAAGTTGCTACTCAACCTCATATCGTGAAGGCATCAAGTTGCCAACAAACAAGGACTCAGTTGCTGTATTTCTGGTAGCAACATACTTAATAATGCAACAACACATACTAGCAACTCAACAAACGAGAATGGATTGAAATGAATTGAAATGGATTCAAATTTTTAGAATTGATTCACAAATGTTAAAATGAATGCTTTTCAATCCTGAATGCATTTTTATTTATTTATAAGAATTGCATGGAGCATATCTCTATGCCTTTCAATCTAAAAATAATATTAGTTTTTTCTGTGCAAACACACAAAACAACACAACACACGCACGCACGCACGTACATTGTACTTCAATTCTAATAAAATACTATTCCAAATTTTGAATAGGAAATGCCGTTTTTCAATTCAGTTGCATCCAATTGAATCCAATTGAAACCAATTAAATCCAAAAAAAGTATTCGCTATTTAAAATACGCATTTGGATAGAAAAAAATTTCAATCCATTTTAGTCCATTCTCGTTTACTGGGAAGCAACATGCTAGCAACAAGATAGACATGTTGCTATCTGGATTAATAAGAAGAATATTAAGAGCAAAATTATAATATTACATAAATTCTCATTATAACTATATTCAAAATAAAATTATCTAATTCTTTTATGTAATGAGTATAGATAATAGCAATATTAATAAATTTACTTAACAAATCATGTAAAATTTAACAGTTATCAAATGCGTGATCAAATGCGTCATGTCTAGAAAAAAAATTTATTTATATATGCGCAACAATTACTGTTTCAAAAAGAACTATCGTTATTTCAGAGTTGTGTTTCTGTTTAGACAAGTTCTCATTTAAATATATTTAATATCTTTAACTATAAAATACGTTGTATATCTTTATATTATTTATCTTTAACTATAAAAAACTTTACATAAGTTCGCTTTGATCAAAATCACGTAAATTCGACATTGCTAATGTGAAAACTTTTGTAAAATTAAGATAACGTGATATCAATTATACAAGAATATCAGTAATTAACGGATACGTAAATTGAATTTGATGATGCAGTTATTTTCGCACTATCAAGAAAATGTTCGTATATCTCGAAAATACAATGAAAAATGCATTCAAATACAGTAATTGTATATCTACATTTGGATTCTTAATGATGCTGTAATGGATGAAATAACTTATTTAAAGCAAGTTCGTTTGTTTCAACGCTCGTTGCACCAGTGTCGACCCAACACTCGTGACTTTTGCAGGAATTATGCAGAACCATCGAGTTGCAAACACAATTGCCTTCAAACGAGAGCATTAAGAATTGATGTCACAAAAGAATAAAAGGGGCCAAAGGCTTCAAGAGATCGATAGTTTAATACGAACGAAAGATCTTGGACAACCTGAGCGCGGACAATGTTCGTGGATATATTCCTCGAAATATGCGTATCACGATAATAACGGTGACTATTGTCCTCTTTTCACAATTCTGCATCAATGTCGGAAGGTATAGAATTATGATAATTGTGGATTTCGACATGTGGATTACGATAAAATCGTAATTTTTCAAAATAAAAAGTTAAAAAGAAGAATATTAGAGAAATCATAAGAGATGTGCTTTTATTTCAAAATTATAAATACGTCCTGCGTATCACTACATTAAGAGAAATATAATAAATATTTATTCGAATATATAGTGCCAATTGAACATTTACTAAATGTAAACATATATTTATTTGGTACAAAACTTTATTAATTTTAAAAACTATTAAATTTAAAAAGTGAAGTATCAATCCTATTATTAGTACATAGTCGCGCCCCAATTGCAATGTAATCATTTTCTTTATATAAGTATGGTACACTCAGTTCTTGTACTAAATAGATCTTAATGATTGTATTATGTATCATTTTATGTAATGTGCAGTTAGTTTAATTGTTATTTTTTTATTTTCACTTCTATACTTTATGGGCATCTGACTATTTTATAGGCATCTGAAACACTCGTGTATTTTTGCGTCGCATTAATCTTTTCTCTCTCTCTCTCTCTTACATTGTGTTAGATAATCAAAATAAATAAGAGTTAACGCTGTGAGATTACAATTAAAGCGCATACTTTGTGCTAATAAGAAAAAAGAAATAATTCGAGATCAATTTACTGTCGTGTGAATAATACTTACTTATAGTAATGCGAAATTACGACGTCGCAGAATTTTTATCTTATTGCATAATGATAAAGTTATTTCCTTTCACTTTCAAAAAAAGGTGAACAGAAGTCATAAACAGAACAGTTGTATAACTTTTTTTTAAATGGATTTCTTGCCTGTTCATTGAACAATTATGAATTCATATAAGTAAGAATGAGTAAGAGTTAATCACTCGATGACTATGCTGCTTTTTAGCTTTCAGAATGCAGCTCATCGAGTGATTAGTTCTTACTTATAAATCCATAAATAAGAAAATCTTTTGAAAAAAGTGGAATTATTCTGTTCATGATTGTATGTTCAACAAATTTGAATATTGTTTCTTTTTTTAATACTATTTGATTAGTCATCTCGATGCATGTTGCATGTGCTTTCCTATAATATTATAGAAGTTTCGAACGTTGGTGCGAACACAAAACAGAAGATCTAAAATTGGTAGTCGAACAAATAGTAGAGGAAATCGCCACATACAGCAGCTGTATAGTTTTTATTACTGATTCTACTTATCGTGGACTAATCGATGTGCATGCTATTAAAACATCTTTTTTATCGCGATATGATGTAAGTATTAAGAGATACTACGCAGTAGTAGATTTGACAAATGCGACATATGGCTACTTATGTAGTACGTGCACGCGCAATTAAAATATTCTTTATAAAATGAAAGTTTTTGTCCTTAGAAAATTGTAAAATTTAAATAAAGTTAGCTAAATGTTTATTAATTAAAGTTATATGTTTATGTAAAAACTCTTTTATTAATTCTGCATAATTATATATCCTTTTAATTATATATCCTTTTTTGTTATTATTGTACATCTATCAGATTCAATGTGATAATAAGTTTTATTAAAAATATTTATCGCATGTTTATTTTTCAGATCGGTATACGCGACAATGACGATTTTTTACGGCCCAGAAAAAAAATGATAAATACACTTCAATATGTTAAAGCAACAGGTTGCGATGCATATATTATATTAATTAGCAATGGATTACTAACATCAAGATTTCTGCAATATGTCGAAGGGTAAATGTCAAAATTGCAAAATGATACAGATTTACAATCGATTATGAATTACAATTGTCTAAGAAGTTAAGTTTATATTTTTATATCGGAAAGAGTTTAATTACAATCAATATACGTCATTTAAAAAATATGTGAATTGTAAAAATTAATAAGCAACATTATAAATTGAAGATAAGATTCAACTAACTTTTTGATTCATCAAATTATTATTTTTTATAGAATTATAGAATATTTTCCAAGTTATTAAATTTACTATTCCCTTTTATTTGATTTGGGGGTAAATATGAAGATGGAGGAACCAGCCCTGATGATCTTCATCTTGACATGTTGTCAAGATCATGATCTTGAGTTACCTCCAACAGATTAGGCATCGCTTTTTATTTGTTAAAAAGTTTATAAAAATAACATCTCTTTTCTATTATCTATTATATAGAACAAAAATTTTTTGCTTTAAAATAGATTTCCTTTAAAAACAATTTTCTTTGAAAACGTTATTTTCTTATATAATTTTGTAATAAAAATGTAAATTAAGGGATCCTTCTATAACTTTGATTTTCATATGTTAAGATCATCAAGAACTAGTTCCCCCATATCCATATCATATATATCACCATTTCTTCCATACTCAGAATCACATTTAAAAATTCACATTTTTTTATAGAGAACGTCTACTCAATACACGTGGCTACTTCTTACTTTTGTATGATAATCGGCTGTTCAGGCCCGAATTACATTACATTTGGAATCGAATTGTCAACGTGGTGTTCATACGGCAATACGGTACGTACAAGTACCGTTCGGGCGAACAGATTCCTGTGAAACGAATCGATCTCAATACCGTCTATTATCCGTCGCGTTCAAGAGATTTCACGGCGATGAAGTACATCGATACGTGGCAAGACGGCAAATTGCATTACGGTAACAATCATTATATGTCGAAAACCACGAATCTTCATGGAAACAATTTGCGGTTAGTATATCGCTTGTTCGTTAATTCGAACGTAAGAATGTAATTTCATAATTCTCGATTTTTGTTCGTAAAATTTCACAGATTACGCTTTCGCATTTAAAAAAAATTGTAAATTAAGAAAACGATATAAATTATAATTTATCTCAATCAAAATATCTTTTTTTTATATTTTTTATGAAGAAAAAATAAGATAGCAAAGAATAAAACAAAATAAAACGAAGGAAAAGTATAAGTCAATGAACATCCGGACGCGGATGTCGATGCATAATATATTTAATTTATTTCACTTGCAGTGAATTGTACTTGTATAAGATACGTATACATTTC
>NW_012130148.1:409529-418128 GCF_000143395.1 Atta cephalotes
TAGATAGAATAAATACTAACTTTTTGCGTAACTATAAATTGTATAATTTTAACCGTTTTATTAATTTTGTAAAATTTGCATTTAATTTCTTTACTCTGAGGATGATCTAATAACAAGGTCGAAATGTATGTTCTAAAAATTTTAAATACATAAAAATCTGGCTTGTTGCTCTTTCTTGTTATTCATTGTTTATTATTATTGATAAGATTATTTTTAAATAAATTATATTTATAAAAATTTTTTACATTTTGAAAAATATTGTATAATATATTGGAATGATAGATTAACTCATTAAAGTAAAATTAATATATATCTATTAATGATTCGCAATTATTAAAGAAATGAAAAAATCTTCTTTTCATTCTTTTATCTTCTTGATACTAGTACAACTTTTAGGAAATCAGATTTATTTAGCTTCTCTTATATAAATCGCGTTTTAGGTGAGACGAATGACGGAAATTGGTTTGGTGCACAAATGGCTGAGCGACGTAATGGAATGGTCGAAAATCACTGAATCACGGCAAAAATCTCAATCTGAAATAGCATTAGTAAACCTACAAAAATTATATGGTGCTCTTACTGCTCTCGGTATTGGTTATCTTGTCAGTTTTATAGCTTTACTTGGAGAAATTCTATACTGGAGGTACATTGTCTTAAGAGACCCGAGATATGACAAGTATCATCTCGATATATTTTATAGAAAGAGCGATAAAGCAAAAACTTGAAGCAACATTCTTATGTTGATTCTATAGTGCAGCAAGTCAATAAAAAAATATGGATTATTATAATACATGTATGCTTTTAATTTTTCTCAGACCAAAATAATATCAAAATAAATATTAAAAATTAAACGCTAGGAAACGTAGAGAACATTAAGAAAAATGTCCAGTGCTTTTGATCCGAAATCGTTCTAATGCTTTCTTCGACCAATTCAATTTCGACCGAATTCGGGATTATCCAATGAAGGTAACAAACATGTTTATCCGATAAAATGTAATTTCCGATTACATATAAACGGATTATGAGCCTATCCGTTAAAATTTTATGGGATAAACCTACAATTTGATCGGTCATTAGACTTGAACGGATAAAAAGAAAGTATTTTGTCCGATAAAATTTGATATCAAAGAAGGTGCTGACCAATCACAGAATAATTGGTCCATAATCCAGCGATTGTTTCCATAGGCTCTCTAGACTGATAGCCAGGACTGGGCACATATTGGAAATACTTTTATTTGAAAAACAGTATTGGTAAGACAATTATATTTTGTATTTTGTGTTTCGGAGTACATGAAAATATTTTGTATTTTGTATTTCATGGGAACATATAAAAGTATTTTGTATTTTGTATTTTGTATTTCAAATACTGATATTGATAACAATCTTATTGTTTGAATTTTAAAATACAAAAGCTTTCAATTTTAAATACAAAATACGTAATATTTTTATGTGATCCACTGAAATAAAATAGTATATTTTAAATAAAAGTATTTCAAATATTGGATTGTTCGTGGAAAGTTCGTGCCGCAAAAGATTTAAATTTAATAAATATACTAAAATTTAAATCTTCTGCGTTTCAATTTTCCTTCAAAATCGGCATGAACTTTCCGGACAATCCAATACATGCTCAGTTCTGCTGATAGCATTACTTATGTTAAGGTCAAGCGAACACGTATCTCTAGTACAAATATCTATTTGATTTTTATTACTTGTTTATATTACGCATTCGTTCTTATTCTTAGCTGCATAAATTACAATATCATTACAAATATCGAAAAGAAGTGTGACGACGAAACTTTTCGGGATATAAAAAGAGTACTTCGAAAGTTGAGGAAAAAGTAATCCAGTATATTCGATGAATACAAAAATTTGTAATTGAGCTCCAAATTGTATTTATTCAAAATTTTCCCGTAAAAAGATGTCATATATTCATCATTTAGTAGTCATATATTCATTCAAAATTTTGGATTTTCAAAAAATATTTATTCACAAAAAACTATGACTATTTAATATATGTATTCATATTCATTCAAACAAAATATAAACTGAAAAAAAGTTCCAATCATTATCCCTTAACTATAATCGGCCTTTTGATGATTTAAATAAAAAAAATAGAATTTTATTTATTTTTGTCATTATAATATTCAAATTTTATGAAGGAAATTTAAAAATTTTGAAAAATATTTTAGAAAGCAATACATTTTTTATTTATAAATATCTATTTGATAGAGCGTCATACATATTCCGATATAATTCTACATCACAGTAAATACAGTAATGTTATAAACATTTTATAAGATATCTTGAGCGTGTCGTTCATTATAGTCTGTGGACATTTAATTCCGAAATATATTATTTATTTCCAATAAAAATATCTTTGTTTAATCTATCTAGGTTGAACAAAAACGCTCATCGAAGTGCTATTCTAACCTGATTCTGTTAAAAAGGTCGGAAATATGTACAGGTATCTGGAAGAAGAAAAAGAACCCCTTCTGTTATTATCGAAAATGCCCGGTTGTTGAAAATTGCAAAAATCGCAACGAAAGAAACGAAAGTTTTGAATAATAACCGCGTCAATGGAGCCAAAATGGCGGCAGTTTGCGGTACTTAGGAGATCGATGGTATATCTGAAATGAGATGAAAATTATAAAAATGAGCGAATTTACTAGAATATTGATTATTTTATTGGTCAACATCTAATAAATTTGTTCGCTTTTGTAATTTTCATCTTGTTTGAAGAATCGACCCCCTGTTAATCTAGTGACTTTATCTCAAATTTCTCTCTGCTGCTATGTAAGGCCAGCTTTAGGTACAGTAAAAATACGGAGTGCGCTATCTACACTTATTACGTCTATGACCTGCACATTTAAAAAAAATAATACGGCTGCTTACAGTACAGACCGTGTGAGTTGTGTTCGTCTGTCGGGTATTATTGTATCATCATTTTTGGAAAGCGTGACCGGCTTTGCAATTGAGTTTATGTTACTCTTTTAGACTTTCGAATTCTACATATTGTTTTTTGTTATTCACCGCATAAGCGGCTTTTTCGATTCTTCGTATCGACTCTGTATTAGAATCGGGGCCATTCACACGAAGAAGAAAGTACAGACCGTGTAGACTTTGCAGATACTTTTATAGGTTAAATCGCATATAAATGTAAATTAATATAATTGAATTTAGGCCCTGCGCATAATGGAGGAAATATTAAGAACAAGAATAGATATTAAAATTTTAACTTATCAGAAACCGTATTTCAACGTAATTGGTATCTGATAGGTTAAAATCTTAATATCTATTCCTAATATTTCCTCCATTGTGCGCAGGCTGTTATGCATCTCGGCGTGTGTACATTTAGAATTTTTTCGAAACCTACTCGATTAAAAAATTTTCATTATTTTGTATTTCTTATGAAGAATTGGCAATTTACCGGTTATATCATAATTTGACAGATCTATTTTTTATATAGATATATATTTTATTAATAGTTATTTAGATATTAACAATTTAATTAATTTCTTATGTTATTAATTTATTATTTGTATCTTTTAATAGCCAGAAATATTATTATGGGTGATACAGAAAGGAAACAAGATTTACAAGAGCAAGCATTGGCAAAGAGTGCTGTCCTGATATCCAGCAACTCTTTATCACCTTATACAACTCCAGTAAAAGGTATTTATTTCTTATTTTCCATTAATAAAAAATAATTTTATTACTGTCACTATTGGTATATAAATAATAAATTGGATGTTTAGGTTATGATTTTAATAAAGGTATCAATTATCATGAATTGTTTACAACCATGGCAAGTTGTGGTTTTCAAGCTACAAATTTTGGGCTAGCGATTGATGAAGTAAATCGTATGCTGCATCAGAGGAACATACTTCTCATGGAAGATCAGCTAGATGAAACAGAAGAAGATGAATTTATAAAACGAAAAAATCATTGTACAATATTTTTGGGTTATACATCAAATATGGTATCCAGTGGCATCAGGGATATTATAAGATTTCTTGTACAACATAGATTGGTAGATTCATATATTTAACAGTTTGTCATTTGTTTCAATCTCATTATATCTTGTGACTTAGATAGATATTTTATAGGTAGATTGTCTCGTAACCACAGCCGGTGGAGTAGAAGAGGATTTCATAAAGTGTTTGGCGCCAACATATGTTGGCAGCTTTTATCTGGACGATAGAAAACTTAGAGAAAATGGACTTAACAGAACTGGAAATTTATTAGTACCAAATGATAATTATTGCTTATTCGAAGATTGGCTAATGCCAAAGTTAGACACAATGCTATCTGAACAAAAGACGAAGGTATATGAGAGTTATTATATTGCACTATTCAATTAGACTGTTTAGCGCGCATTTTTATTTTTACAATTGAATTGTTTTATAGGGTACTTCATGGACACCATCTAAAATGATAGCAAGACTCGGCGAGGAAATCAATCATGAAGATTCAATCTATTATTGGGCCGCGAAAAATAAGATTCCGGTATTTTGTCCGGCATTGACCGACGGTAGTCTCGGTGATATGATATTCTTTCATTCATATAAAAATCCAGGATTCATACTTGATATTGTCGCAGGTTGGTTTTAAGATTAATTTACAATATGCTCTTTGCTTGCTTTTTCCCTATTTATGATTATTTCAGACAGTAATCATGTTTCTTGTCATGTATTTCTTGTCTCTTCTAAAGTCAACTTTTACCTCAGGCAAAAGGAACAGGATAAGAGGTAAAAAGAAATAAAAAAAATAAGTAAAAAATAAAAGCAGGAAGCTGAAAGCATATTGCAGATTAGGGTTTAACGTGTAACATTTATTAGTCTGCGTAACGCACATGAACCAATGAATCTTTCATCTTCCACAGACGTCAAGAGATTAAACAGGATAGCTATAAAAGCGGTGAATAGCGGCATGATAATTATTGGAGGCGGTGTAGTGAAGCATCATATCTGCAATGCTAATCTTATGGTAAAATATTGACTCTATTTGGTACGTTATTTTGGTGTATTCACAGCCACAATGATAATGATACTTTATTTCAGAGAAATGGCGCGGATTATGCCGTTTTCATCAATACTGCCTCAGAATTTGATGGTAGTGACAGTGGTGCTCGACCCGAGGAAGCGATTTCTTGGGGAAAAATTCGGAAAGACGCTGATCCTGTCAAGGTAACCGCATTACCTCCGTTAAATTACTAAATTTAAATTTGAATGAGCGACGGTCGATCAAATTGTCAGATGACATCGTTATTTCTGTTTTAGGTGTGCGCTGATGCCACTTTGGTATTTCCATTATTAGTTGGAGAAACTTTTGCCAGATATCATCATTCAGGGAAGATAGGAAAATAAGAAAATGAAGACGAGCTTTAATTATAATGCGGGTAAGACCTTCTGAAAATATCAATAATATTAATAAATGTAATTACCTAAACATATTGATGTATACAATTACAAATATTAAATTTGTATAAAAAAAAGAAACAGCTATTCGTTCTGGGACATTCAAATGTAACGCGTGCATTCATGAAATTTTATCGAATGATGGAATGTGCATATAAATACTATACGTATAAAATATTGATACATATACATTTAATATTATATCACTAAGAGAAAAATTTTTAGTATTTGTGACAATAATTACATATTATAACTATGGTTATTACTGCTATAAAAATAACTATGTTAATAATAATAATAACTATATGTATGATTCTATCAATAAATATATGTAGTTGGAATGAGAAAAAATTACAAACATTTTTAGGATAATATAATTTCTAGTCATTTTTGTATCAACTATGTATGTTGATAGAACTATTACATATATAAAAATTATTACTAATATTACTAATATTATAGCAGTAATAACTATAATATAATAACTATACTATTAAATGTAATTATAGTCACAAATAACTTTTTTCTCAGTATATTTATTATTTTATTTATATAACACTTTCGTTAAATATCAAAGAAGCAATAATAACCCAATCCTTTTAGTAAAATAACATATTGTTATTTTTAATTTCTATCTGTATAACTAAAATGTAAATCAGTTCATTTCCGACTGATTAGTTCCAAAATAAACATTCATTTAACGTATGCGCTTAATAATAAACTAAATTTGAATCTAATTAAATATATTTTCTTGAGTTAAATTGTTTAACTCCATTGTTTTAATCAACGACATTGAATTGGATCAGTAGCAATTTGTAGATATGATTAAAAATAATTCAATTATATAATTTAACATTATGAATTTAACAGTGAAATAAAATCCATTTTTATTTTTACATATCTCTTATATAAAATTTTTTTAAAAACATCGATATATTTTTTTTGCGTTAAATGTTAAGAGCCGAGCTCCAATTTAAAATGCTACAGCTTATCAAAACAAATTAGGGTAGTTCCACTTTCCGAAGATCTTCGAGAGATTCGCTAGTTCCTCGGCTAGATCACTCAGGCGTCGCGACGCCTGCGCGACCGCGGCAGGTGCTCGGCGGCGCAGGTTCGCCAGGCATCGCGGCGCCCCGCGGTGATGTCGCGAGGGGGCGGTAGGGGTGGCGGCGCCGTTCGCCAGTTGTTACCCGTAAGCCCGCGCTTGCGGACGACGGGCGTGAAACTAGCCCCGATCATCCCCCGTCGCACGGTTTGAGCTCCCTCGATTCTGTGGTTTCTGCTTTCCTCCCCTCCCCCTCCCCCCACCCCCCCTATCCTCTTTCCCGCGCGGGGACTGATTGCTCGGGGTAACTGCACGGCTCGTCGCATCGTCGTCGGCCGACCTCCTCGCGACTCGTCGCCATCGTCGTGATCGTCGCGATCGCGCTGCTGTACTCGCCGTTCGTTATCAACCCTTTCTCCCACCCTCCCCGCGGTATATCGCATATCGCATAGCGGTGGTGGTGCTGGTGTTGGTGGTGATAGCCGTCATCGGTATGAACGATGATGGACGTGGAGGAGACCAACACGGCGTCCACCGCGAGCTCCTCGCCGAGACCTTCCAGTCCCGCCGCGGACTCCACTTTTATCAGGTGAGAAAATCTCACGGTACATACATATGTATACATGTACACATGCATATCGAAACGGAGAAAGAAGGAGAGAGATGATCTCCGTGTATAATTTCGGCGAGTTCGAATTCCGGCGATCGGCACGCGAAAATAAGAATCTTTTTACGTGCTCTTGCGACGTAAGATCAGTTTTCAGTTTTCCGTACAATGCTGAAAATTGAACTCGTACCGAATTTATACGGTCCGCACATGCGCATACGCAGCTTCCAGTCCGCGTCCGTTTCTCGGCGAATTTGACCATGTTGCTTCTCTTCCCGTTTATCTAGACGATCGCTAAACAACTTCGCAAACCTTACGTCCTCGTCCTTATCACGGTAACATAGCCCTGATCGCGGATATACATTTGTCGAATGTACGTACGTTGTCAATTGCGGACCTGACGACGTAACGTCCCGTCGAAAAATTTGCCGAAATATATTTTTCCGTCGCTGAGCTGTGCGCTTCGATTTGCATATTTCGCGATTTTTTAAAAATCTTTCCCATTTTTCGCGGATAGAATTATTGTTGTTCGGTCTTATGCACTTGTTTTTGGATATATATCTCAACTTTAATTGTTTGATGAATATTTTTGCCGACGTTAGACTTAACTGGTCTAATTTTTTATGTTGGGCTTAAATCCTTGTTGAGTCTGAATTATTTCGTTCCCACAGCGACAATGTGGTGTATACACGGCATTTGGCGGCCGCTCCGTGTGCGACGCTCGCGATATCACGGTTAGACAGCGGAAATACACGATATTTGCGAGATCGCGCGGGCGCCGATTAATAATGCACGCATTAAGTGCACCGCCTCCCCCACTTCCCCCTCCCCCTCCCCTCCTCCTCGAACGTTCCCAGTCCGCGCGCTCCTTCTCCATTCTGTTGATTTAAAAATGCAGGTGGCCAGAGCACACAACGCAACTATCGAGGCGCGCCGCCGTGAATATCCGAGATCTCTCTTTCTCTCTCGAGATATCCCGTCTCTGTTTCTTATGACTAAACGATCGGACATCGGAACTCGGAATTCCGATCTCCGGAACTCGGCGGTTGAGGAAAACGAATTTTAAGACTGATGAAAATTCAATTCGGAGTCCTGTGCGAATTAGATCACTAAATCTTACGGTAAATTCCGTAATTGAAGCTAATGCGACTTTCGTCGAGCTCCGAACTTAACAACGTGAAAATCATTCTTGCGTTTCATTTGTAATAACGCGAGAAAGTGTCGATTGATGATTACAGTAGTTTCTGTTCCCTCGTTTTCAATCCACGATAATTTCTCAATCGAAAAGAAACTGCGAATCGTCTCAATAAAATCAAATCATCTCGATAAGACATGGAAGATTTTTTAATCGTCGTCCGTATATAGATAAAATTATTCTTAAACATTTTAAATATTTTGAATATTTAAATTTCTTAAATATTCGCGCGAAATATCTAAAATTTTTTATTCGAATTAATCACTACGTTAATAAATAGATATGTATATATATATATATATATATATATATATATATATATATATATATAATAC
>NW_012130148.1:418246-424018 GCF_000143395.1 Atta cephalotes
TAATTTTAGTTAGTATTAATTTAATTTAATTAATTACTCGTCGATATATACTTATTATTATATATATACTACTAATAATATATATATATATATATATATATATATATATATATATATATATATATATATATACAGCTGTAAAGTCACTGATCCTAACAATTCTTTTTATCTCGTGTCTACTTGATAAATAAATAAAATGACCAATTAGATATCTATATATTATACATACAAGCTCAAAGATACAGAATAATCAATACTAATTAATTCAGCGCGCATGGTAGCGCGGAATTGGGCGGATTCTGTAATCACTGTAGGTATCACATATACACCATGTTAGCTTGGAAATCGGAAGAATTATTTACTCCGTCTTGTCTATTTTTAACATGATGTATCTTCGTGGCTATAAATTTCAAATTAAAATTCTATTGAAGTCTACTTTAAATTTAACTCTACTTTTTATTAAATTAACCAAAGACAATTTCGTATATTTATTAATTTATTTTAAAATGTAATAATTTCAGTAATCAAATAATTATTTAAATCTGATAATAATTTTATAATATTATTGAATTTTTCAAGCACAATTAACAAAAATTATTTAGAAGTTATTGGTACACCGACATTTTTATCTCGAAAGAAAGTGAATTCGACAAAAACTTCTTACTTAAGAAAAACATTCGTACGATTTTGGAACAATATTTAAGGAAGAAAACACTTTCAGGTATTTTCTTCCTTTTCCTACTCTGTTAGACATCAAAGAAAAAATGGTAATCCAATTTCTTAAATAATACTTTGTTATCTTTAATTTCCTTGCGTGTCAAAATATAAATCAATCCATCCCTAATTAGTTTCAAAGTAAACAACGTCCATCTTAACATATACTCTTAGTAAATAAACTAAATTTGAATTAAATTTAATATGGTTTTTTTCAGTTAAATTGTTTAATTGAATTGTTTAATTTCATTGTTTTAAATTATCGGCAGTATTAACAGTAAAAGCAGTGGCGAAGAAATGATAAAAAAATGACTCAAATTGGGTATAATTTGACATTATGAATTTAACAGTGTAATATCTATGTTCGAAGCAGTCGTCAATGTCAGTATGCTTTCTTTATGATAGATTGCATATAACTTGCGATTAATTCTTCCTTGCAATTATATTAATGTTATATACTGAATGCAGTATGTTCCCTACAAATTTTATATCTCGATGGTTCCTCGTGTGTCGCGGCTGTAAAACACGCGCTCGGTCGGTCGAGGACGCGAAATTACGCTGCCAGGACGAATAAAATCCGGCGCGTGTGATCGAACACCTTTAGACGCGGATATTTTCGGATGACCCACTTCATTCTATCCATCCATAAAGACGATAATTATCGACGATACTAGGAATAGTGGCGACGAGAATGACGTGACAGACATGAGATCGTTATTCTTTGTATGAAATCACTTATGGTGTCGAATAATCTATAAGATACAGGAAGGATAGTGCTATCGAGATAACAAAATTTCGTTTTCTTCTCAACAAGTGTTTCTGTTAAATTCATTATTAATTTAATTTTCTGTTGAATTAAGTTAAGTTCTCTTTTCGTGATATAATTATTGAATATGAATTTATCACGAAATAGATATCTTTTTCATCATTATTTAATAAAGAAATGATTAAGTACTGATTCATATTTTATATATCTTGAATATTTTTAAGATCTACAAAGATCATAAATTTTGATTTTTTTTCTAATAGATACTTTATATATCGAATTTCTTATATAGACAATCATTTAAAAAAAATCCAAATACGGAAATAAGTGATGTAATTTTATATTAATATTCGTCGTAATCAATTGCATTGTTAATATACGCATAAGATAAACCTATATTCAACGTTATCAGTTTTTCCAATCCTCCACCGTACATTTTTGTCTTGATTAATTTTTCCTAAAGCGTGGATTCGCGGTGAGAATCGAAGTCAAAACTGGGTCAATCTTTTATTGCATCCCAGGGCCGTACTGGAAAACGGTATAGTGGCGAATAATGCTGATTCTTTTTTGAGCCAAGGATTTCGCCCAAAATTGAACACTTTCATACTAATACCATTCTATATCTTTCATCTAAATACATATAGATATTTTCATTTCAGTGTGAAGAAAGAACCTACGGACGAGCCCAGCAGTCCTTTGGAGGCCACCAGTCCCGGTTCCATTCTACGCAACAACAACGGTGAGTTCCTGAGAATAATTATGAATGATCTATATGAAGCGTTCATGCCATGGTGCCCATGATAGTCTAATTTATAGAAAAATAACATACAAAGTAAAATTGCGTACACTGAGAAAAAAATATAATCAATTTTAATAAATATTTAGTTCAACACTATCAACTAAACATTTACTTACTTAGTAAATAAATATTTGTTCAGTAAAAAAGAATGATTATTAAATCAAATTAATATTTTTTGTATCAAATAAATGCATATCATATTTAATAAATATTAAATAAATATTTAGTTGACAGTATTCAAATAAATATTTATTAAAATTGACTATATTTTTTTCAATATAGCAATGTTTCTTATTTTAGAAATTATAAGTGATACAATACTTCATACATGTTATTTTTTTAATAAATGGCAAATTTTAATAAACAACAAATAAGTTTTTGAATCTAATCTATTCGAGATTTCTAAAATTTCAAAAAAAATTGTAATTGTTTGCATGGTTTAAAAATAAATATTAAAAATAGCGTAAATATTAAAAAAATTTCAATGATTTATTATTTATTATTATAAAAACTAAAAAATTATTTATAATTTAATTTAAGACTTTATTCTCATATTTCTAAAAACAAGCTGTTTATAAAGTTGGTCCATTATTGTGTTGAACGTTTCATACGATCTAATTTGGTAGTGTGATAATTTCGTTAAAATTGCGAGAGGGAATATTAAAGAGCGCCGTTAACTTTTTCTCGTGTTCGCTATTATTATATACGATGTGATAAATAATTCACAAAACGTTGAATAAAAAGAAAGAGAGATTATCAAAGATAAGAGAAACAAAAATGATAGTTATAAACCGTGTTAGTCTGCATAATGCTAATATATCTTAAAATATTATGTGAAGTATGTACTTTTATAGGTTTATTACGCAAATCGAATTCATTTTTCTAATTTTTTTATTTTTTAAAGCTTTTGTCCTGTTTTTCTTCTTAGATCTGTTTGTTTTTTAGCCGATGCTAAAAAAATATAGACATGTTACTTGTTACTTGAATGAGCTTTCGATAGTACACGATTCTATGACGCGTCATTTATTTCGCAATAAACTTTTTCAATAATGCTGCTTATCAGAGAGATCGCTGCAGATTATTGAAAGATGCAAAAAATTTCTTTTGACCGTGCATCCACGTCAAACCGGTTTTCTTCATATGCAACCGTGGATTAAAAGACGCATGGTAATTCATTGTTAGTCAAATTCCACACGTTGCATGTATAGAGGTATCGAATTTATTCTAAAGATCCTACGAAACCTGATTTAAAATCTCTATCGTTTCTATGAACCAGACCTACGTATATTCATTTTGGTTGCACGTACCTATACCAGTCTGAAAGATTCGTAAAATCATGAATGCACAAGAAATGTAAAAGAAGTATTACGAATATTGATTGTCGAGACGTGAAATCATGAAGAAACTCTAATTTTTATAGAGATATTTTATGTCAAACCTATAAGTAAAAGAGTTTAGAAATGAAATAAAAACATTCTATTTTTCAAGTAATTACTAGTAACTAGTTCAACTGGGAAATCTCATTTGAAATTTGTTTACCAAGCGAACGTAATATTGAAAATTGCGATGACATCTCGGTGAAAAAGTTTACCGCGTCGAGTTGTCTCGAGAATCCGTCATTGGGAGGTTCTCGCATGATCTTGGGACATTTGTACACAACGTACGAGTCCTCGCGTGACGATAACAGGACGGCGGGAGAGAAAGGAAGAGAGAATGAGCACCGCTGCCTCTTTACGATGGGATGAGGTTCCAGCTGTAGCTGGCGTTGGATCGATTCAAAAGCGGCAGCAAAGCGCCCCACCCTATTATGTGTTTTCTTCAAGCCCCTACCCCTCGTTCCAGTCCCCCCTGCTTCTCGTCGCGCGAATCCAGCCCACCACCCCCTGCTTGCTACAGCCTTTACTACGCTGCGCACCCCCTGCTGCCTCCTTCCCTCGCCTCGCGTTCTATCTATCGCGCCGGAACGGTTTACTGATGTGAGCCGGAAGATCTCGACGACCGGAAGTTCCCTTCGCGCGCTCCGCTTTAATTGAAGATGGCTTTTTTCTCACCTTTCCTCCCCATTGCTTTTTACCCTGCACCCTCTCGTTCTATACGAGCGTTAAGAATCCGAGATGCAAGACCAAGATTGGCCTTTTGGTCACCGGTGGATGGCACCTTAATGGGCAATTGGCTGCCGGGAGAGAGAATTTCTGGAGTCCCCGTGAAATTCACCGGCTGATAGCCAATTAACTACCGGGCCTCATTCGTCGCTGGCCATCATTCATGGGAAGGTCAATATGTCTTTCGGCATTTACGGATAAATCAGAAACGGTTGATGGTAGGCGAGGTCCCTCGTGTTTACTTGTTTTATATTTATCTACGCATGCTGCGTAAAGGGTGTCTTAAGAGCGTATAACAATTTAAGATGATAATTCGTTAAATTGCGCATTATAAATAATGAATGTAGAAAAACAGCAATGTGGTCGATTAATCTTAGTGGAATTCTCTGAAAAAATACGAAAAGGTATAATCCCGCTTTCCGGATTCAGATTAGCCTGTGTGGCTTTCATTACCGTTACAAGTGTAGTTGGATACATTTCGTCGCGTTTCTCAGTAATGAAAGGGTTAAGGACGCATTTACGTTATAAGAATATCTCTTTATATAGGTCGCGGAGACATAGCACTATATTATTATCACATTGCATAAGACCCGACGCTCTATAATTATGAGTATAAACTTATAACAGTGTATTCGCTGAATGAAGAGGCGTTAAGTCGTCGCCGAACCGTGATCGAACTCTATTCTACGTTATGTTCCTTGTTCCTTTATTAAGAAATCAATGCATTGGAAATCGCTCTATTGCAATTTATTAATTCTGTATTTGATTTTATATAATATAACATTTTGCTGGAGAGAATTCTTTCATGATCACGCAATTAAGTAAATTCGTCTTGAATATTATTAATGAATTTTCGCGCGTCTCGATTACATAAAATTCAATTTAGATTGTGCCATTACAACTTTCACCTTCAATTATACGTGTAAAAATGCTTGTGAAAAAGCGAGAAAGAAATTATGAACCAAAAATTAATTATTAATATTACCTGACTAATAATTGAATTCATATTTTATAAAATTTAATATCAATATATTGTTTAATTAACGGAAAACTGTGGAATCACATCTTTAAATTAAAAAATATAGATATAATTAAAATTAGATATTAAACTACCCAATATTTTTCTACTCGAATATTTCACGGAGATAACAAGCACATATAATGCGTATTAATTATCGCTCATTCTTCAGCTTGTATTTGATTTTTAATATATTTTTTCTTTAAATTATTAATAAATAAATATAATATAAAAAATATAATTTCTTCTAATGTGGTTTCTTAATACTAAACAGTTCATAAATTTTATGAGCACTTTAATAAAATCTGAAATCTGCCAATAAATCTATACAAGTATTTATAGTTTTCCAATCGGACGGAATTCACACTTGAAA
>NW_012130148.1:424038-428733 GCF_000143395.1 Atta cephalotes
GAGAGAGAGAGAGAGAGGAAAAAGGAAGTGGAGAAAGAACAAGAAAGATAAAGGGAGTGCGCGAGAGTTTATATTTTCGAATAAACCGCAGCCGCGGCAGAACGCGAAAGCTCGATGAGGGGAAATGCAGCGTGCGGCTCGCATAATGTAACACACAAGTACAGAGAGAGCGAATCGATCTGTACGTACGTTCGCGCTCGCGCGAGTGCAACCGGTTTCCCAGGTTCATTATACCGCGGAGCCGCGCATCTCCTTTCCCGACAAGTGTGCGCCGTGTTGCGCGACCACACCGACGACGGTAGTCCCGCCGCGAAGTTACTTACGCCCGGACTTCATCCCTTTCTCGTAAACGTTCGTCGTATCTCTCTTCGTCCCGCCACCGCGCCATGGTCCACCTCGATCAGGAAACGCGCAGTCGTTGCGCCGATCGTGGAAATAAGTCATCGAACCGCCACGGTTCACGATCGGCTGCGCCGATACCAGCGCGCTGCTTACCATCCTGGGAACGCGGGATAACATGTGTCTAAGATGGCAATAGTTGTCTTCTTTTTCTTTTAGACGTCAATACATCGTAGTCATTTCGTCGAAAATAGAATCGAAAGTGGATACAGAAGCCCACACTGTTAAATTTATTATGTCAAATTTATATATATATATATATATATATTATATATATAAATTTTAATTATTTTTATTTCGAATTATTTTTAATTATTTCTATTGGAAAGAACGGTTTTGCTAAAGTATTTAAAAATTTAACAGAGAGTTAGATACAGAACTGAAAATAATTTTGTTAAATTGTCAAAATAATTGTATAAAACAGCTAAAAGTTTTTATAGTATTGAGTTTCCTACATAATTATTTTGGTCCAACACAATTTTTTTGTATTTACCTAAATTTTTAGACACTTTAAAATCGACACTTTTTTTCGTGTATATAAAACTCTATTGCATCTACTTAATATATTGTTAATTTAAATATATATATATAAAGAACAATTTCGTGATCATTAAAATAATTATATAAGGCGTTCAAACTAGTTGCTAGAATGTTAGAACTTACTACAATATTACTCATTATATTTGAAAGTCTTATATAATTATTTTTTAATCCAACAGAATTACTTTCAAATCTGTATCTAGTTAATTATTTTTATTATACGTCAATTAAACACGGAAAGTTTTTTCCGTGTGAAACAACAGAGTTAAAAATTTAATTCAAGAAAATGTATTAAATTTAATTCAAATTAAATTTACTATTTATTAAATGCATACATATTAATAAGGTTATTGTTTCAAATCAATTATAAAAATAGATTGATTTTACATTTTGACTCATGAAAATATAACAAAATGTTATTTATTAATTCAAAGAATTAGATAACCATTACTTCGATTCTTTAATATCTAACAATGTATTTCTATCAATATGTGCATTAACTTTAATCGTGGTTTAATTTACTCTCTTTATTATTAAATTTCGTTCTCACATCTCAAAGTGTTAATATGATATATGTTTACGAGAAAATCGGATACTTAAACATACTTCTAATATTTAATATCCATACGCAATTGACATCTTGGATCTGTGATCTATTCCGTATTTCAACGTTCGACTCAGCCCATGTTTACATAACATCGAATCATGAACTCGTATGTCTCAGGCCGTTGTAACAAACATAAGGAAAATTATTGTTTGTAAAATTACGATGTACCTCGCGTGATTTGTATTCAGTATCATTTAATATTATTTAAGACTTGCGTTTATATGGATTTTTTTTTGATAATTGAAGATGATTAAGTAAATCAAAATGTCCTATCTCTTTATATTGTAATATTAAAAGTTATTATTAAATATACATGTGTGTGTGTTATTTATTTGTTTTAGGACTTTCTTATCTTTTTATTATTATTTATCCTTTTATAATTTTTTAGAAACTTGTAGAAGTACTCGAAGAAAGATATTAGTTAAATTTAGTTAAATTAACTAGAATTCTGGTTAAATCTGTATACTAAAATTATAGTATAGATTTAATCAGACATCTAGTAGATTTAATTAGAATTCTCATTTATTTTTTATCAGAATTCCAATTGATTCAAACATTTTTCTCCGTGTAGATAAAAAGTTAAATTGAGATTAATTTACATTAATAAAAATTAATCTATATTAATAGAAATGGATAGTCGAATTCTGAGCTGAAGATCGTTGTAATTAAAAATTTTAATGTATTTTTGTCATCTGCATTATAGAGATTTAGATCAAATATTGTTTTGCTCATCCGAAAGTTTCTATCAAACAATTGAATATGAGAATTTTGAGACAAAATAAAAATTGGAACATTTCAGCACCATTTTTACAGCTACCTCTCAATCCTTAAAGAATGTCGAGTAGAACATTTGGTTGGCAAATAAGATTAACGAGATTGATTTACCACTGCTGTCGCGAAATAGCAAGTTGGCCTTGTCAAAATCTCTTTTTTAGAAACGATTTTTCTCACAAATATCTTTTCCAAATTGAAGTTAAGCGATTGAGCGTTGCTTAGAGCAATTCAATGTTTCTCGTCGTCTTTATGGTTCGCAACTTTCCTCATGGATCATTAATGCGTCTTTTGTCGTCGTTGACACCCTCGACGGATATCTGTCGCACTTCCCCTGGGACGTGCTTGTCTAAGAGAGCCAGCGGACAAAGTGCCGGTGCAAATTCTGTTTTAGTAGCGGGCCTAAGAAAAGAAAGAGAGAGCCCGTTGGTACATTCGTTCGGCTCTCTCGGCACTTTTCGGTCAATGAACCGCGTGTTGCTGGCGAACCCAGTTGGTCCACTCGCGCGGCGCGCGATCCCCACTGCCAACTTGCCGCGTCCCGCGATTTAACCCCCACTGCAGAGTCACGGCGGCGATCACGTCAGATCGGTCGGTCCACGTTTTATCCCTACCGGACAGACGCGATCCTCCACGACACGGCTCACCTCCGGCTTCCCTCGATCTCGCTGAACGCTCCCCCTTCGTCTCCGCCCGTGGCTGCAACCCCTTCCATCCTCGAGACTCGGTATGTACTCACCTCCGACCCGTTCGCTTAATTCTTTTCGTCCCCTCTCCACCCTCCTGGTGTTCCCCTTTGCTTCCCTTCTCCTTTAACCACCTCCTTATCCCTGTTCAAAGGTACACCTCCCCTTCACTCTTTCTCTTTCTCTCCCTTCTTAGCTCTCCTCTTTCCTCGCCCTTTCCACCATCCCTTCTCCGCCGCGCAATGTCGTAACATGTACGACGGAACGCCGGCTTTACTTACCTCACAGGTGAGCGCTCTCGTCTGTACCAAGGAGAGGACGAAGGAATCGTCCTAAGGGAGGGGAGGGGGAGGAGGGAGAGAGGGGGGAGAGAGAGAGAGAGAGAGCGGTGCGCGGAGTTCGCGAGTGAGCGCGAGGGAGAGAAAGACGGCGCTAACGTGAGGTAGGGGGATCAAATGAGAGAAAGAGAGAAGCACGTCCATGCGATCGAGGAAGACGGAGCACGGGAAACATGCGGCGGAGGGCCCACTCCCGGCACTCCGCACTCGCGCGAGAACGAGCGGGCTCGACGCGCCGCACGCTCGCGGATCGCGCGCACCCACGTGATCGCGCACGCTCTCGCGATAAACGTTCCGTCCTTAACTTTATATCGGTACTTACAATTACCTAAACTCCCTTGGTACACCCTGTACACCTTTCATGATAGGGTGTCACCACGCGCTCCTCTCTGACTTTTCCTCACCCTCGCGGGAATGCCTGCTTCCGCTTGATTGCGTCATCACGTGGACGATTCCTTCCGATGATATCTGCGGATGAGAGCAGAGTGCTCTCGACTGTCCGGCTCCGAACCGATACGTGCCGATCGCGACGATCTCGTCGGGGCAGTGAATGGTATCTGATACCGAATCATTTATCGAAAGACGACGTCTAGATCGAGTAGATTCGTGAGAGAGAGTATAGATATCATATATCTTTTCTAGAACGAAATGATATTTTAAAGGATAACTCTATTGGTTTCTACTATCGACATCTTATATACTTTATTTCAACGCGATAACTAGGAAATGTGACTGTGCACTCTGGATCAGTGTGATCGTGTTTCAGGATTCCGAAGTGACGTTTCGAGAATCTGCGCGAGATTTTACGAGAAACTCGTGAATGTGAATAAACTTGTCCACTGGTGCCGAGAAGGATTTTAGAAGAAATCAGTTGAGAGCCTTTCTTTTCCTCGTGGATTATATGCTGGATCAAATCATTTCGATACAGTGGCGAGTCTTATCGAAAGAGAGTCGAAATATCGGTGAGTGTTTAGGAACCGTTCGTGCAGGTTAAATTCACGGACGTGCAACGTTAATTTGCGTGTCACGTTTATTCAATGCGAGTTGTACACGGTGAGAGATAATTGCCAAGGAAATTGCAAAAGTTCATTGCGCTTTCATTCACACCTCATTGTCTCGTGGAAGCGCGACAAGTAAGCGGAGCGAGTCCGCGTTGTATCGAGATGTCGATTGCGGGAAATTATGAAATTACTTATTTCGTAGCTATTCAATATCTGTTAAATATATATATATATATATATATATATATATATATATATATATATATATATATAGAGTATCTCTATAGACTACGTAACTTTACGTACTAATTCGTACTTACTAGTTAAGTAGTACGTAGTACGTAAAGTAGAGA
>NW_012130148.1:428753-469008 GCF_000143395.1 Atta cephalotes
AAGGACGGACGGACGGACGTCGTACGTCGTGTACGTAGTAGTGTAGTGTAGTAGTATATATATATATTAGTATATATATATATATATATATATATATATATATATATATATATATATATATATATATATCTTAATGGAGATCTCATAAGCACGAATTTTTACGCAATTGCTTCAGATTAGACGAGTCGAAAATGAGAGAAAGTGTTGCGTCAAAGTAAATCATAGAGTAAATTCGAGACAGTGTAATTATAACTTTTGGAACGAGAATGGCTATAGGATAAAAAAACTAAGCGTTAAGATATTTATTAAAGCAATAAGTGAGACGAGCTTGTAACGAAAATCGTCGACTGTCACGATCTTTCATAACGTCTGCTTTTCCCTGTATATATTTTAGCGATTGCTGGAGAAACAGCAATGGGTTGATTGACAGATTAACGGGTTATTCTTCTTCATGTCCTGAATTGCTTTAGCTTTCGAAATGTTCTAAATCTGTGTTAGAATATACATGTGAAAGACGAGTCGCAAGATATCGGGAGAAGCCTATGGAGTTATTTCGGCGAGGAGCATGTCTTCGTGGGATGTCGATCGCTGCGGATCGATTCGATGGTGGCGTTCGATGATCGCGCAAACGATCGAGCACGTGGTTTGGCGCGATCGCGCGTTCCCAGAGAAATCCTCTCGCGTGTGCGCGCGCGCGCACGCGCGAGATCTCTGCTCGCGAGCGTAAGGTGAACGCACTGACTTGCGACGCGGATGGAACGCGGAACCGAGCGGGCGATGTGCGAGACAAATGATCGTCTGCGAGACCGCGAAATTCGTCGCCGCGCCGGCAAAATTCGTCCAATTTAAAGAGGACAAAATTACTTCTTCCCAATCGACTTGAATGAATCAATTTTTTTCTTGCGACACACACACATAAGTCTTTACAAAAAAAAAGTTTTGTACTATTAATGAAAGAACAGTGTCTTTTGTACGAGACGTTCAATCGGGAATTTTTAGTCAATAAATAATATTTCTTATAATAGAAATCTTTGAATAATTTTTTCTTGAAACGAAATTGAATGCCTGCATTTCTCAATTTCTTCCAATTTATCCATTCTTCTATTCAGATATTTCAAGAACTTTTTTTAAATTTATATATCCGATATATTACAAGAAAAAACAATAAATAAGAATTATAAGTTTTATATATTATATTACTTGATATTTTTAGATAATACTTGATATTTTTAGATTAAAAAATTATTTGACAAGAAAACAAGCGTAGAGAAGAAATTATTTAGCAGCTTTAGATTTTATGTTTAATTTTCAAATTTTAATCTGAAAATCGATCCAAATATTTTACGTAAAACATGACCTCGTAAAAAATTGATCGTCGCGACATCGGAGGACAGTTATGTTATCGTTTCGAAAGCTTTTAATAAAAACGCTTATTTTTTCGGCTGTTCTGCCATGGATATTGACAATTTTTTCAACAATTGGAAAATTCTTGACACATTACAAAAATATAAAAAATTCGATTTTTCAATTGAAATAATCTTCACGCCATTTATGATTAAAGGAGATTGATTATATAGCAACAATAAACTAATTTCGAAAGAAATTCACAATTACCTGAAAACATACACGATACAGCTATTAGAAACACGCTAATTCGCAATTCGCGTGTCACAAGTACATAATAGGTTCACTGGGAAGCTATCATGGAAAGGTTTTCATCGAAATTATTTTAGTTCTCATCAATTCTCTTATTACAGATAATCAGCGTTTGAAACAACATATAAATAATTATAATTAACGACAAGCTTCTTGATTTTGCGAATTGAAAACGCTTATATATTTACATCGTATTAATTGGTGTTTCGATCGTTGCGGACTGTGTATTGGTTGATGAATATCTAGCTGCGCGTGAATTGTCACAAAACACTTGAAATTCGCGAGGCGGAAAAACAAAGCTGGCCAAGGGAGGATGGAAGGGAGGAATGAATGTTGCGGGAGGGAAGAAAAGAGTTAGCGAGAGATGGAGGAGAGGATTCGAAGCAAAACGTGCAGATGAGAGAGTGAGAGCGGGGGGAGGGAGAGAGAGAGAGAGAGAGAGAGAGAGAGAGACGAACAAAGAGAACGACGAAGATGAAGAGGGGTGGATGTTAACGGAGGAAGGGGGGAGGAAGGTTGTGACCAAGAAAAGGAAGGAGGGACGAGCCAGGAAGAAGTCAACGTCCGAAGATTACGGCAATGACATTCACTTTTTCTCACTCTCTGCCTCGTGTTTCTCCCGTGCTCTCCGAGTTTTTTTTCTCTCCTCTCCGCCCTCTCCTTGTTTCTCCCGCGATTCACCGGCGATTCCCTGTCCTCATCTCTTTCGATCGTGCGAAAATACTGGAATATATAGGGTGAAATAACTTGGGAAATTACTTAAAGTTTTTTGATATAATTGGGTGTAGTGGAAAGTTTTGAAACTCGTCATCCTTCTTACGCAAAAATTAGTACAAAACTTTACGTAAAGACGCATAATTTCATTGGTTGATCACACCGCATGATACAGTAATGAATGTTTTTTTACATGATTCTTTTTTGAATTTGAATGTCAACTAAATTTCCTTTTCTAATATCGTATCGAAAATAAAAAGATAGAAGAAGAATTAATTACTGTTAATATTACATTATTATGAAAATTATTTTCCTGCAAACTATTAGGGATGATTAAGGACAAAATTTTTTCTTATTTGTTGAGATTTCTTGGAACAAAAGGAGCTATTATTGTAATTGAAAGCTGAATGGCAACTCTCAATTTTTTTCGAAATAAACTTTATGTACTTTCTTAGAAATTAATTTTCTCATCATCGTCTTACATATAAAAATATTAAGTTGAGATGATCGAAAAATGAATATTTTATGAAATACTTCATATTTTATCCTGACACATTTTAACATAAAGATACTATGCTTTTTTAATATTTGTCTCATAAAATCTCATAAAATATTCACTTTCTTTTTATTAATTTAATTTCTCTTAATATTTTTATGCATAAACTAAAATTGTCAAGAAACTGCTAGATAACTATTTATATGATAAGAAATAAAATATTTAACTTTCTCTCTCTGTGAAGTTTAAGAAATTTTCATTTCTGTGGATTGAAAAATTGTCTCAACTTTTTCATTTTTATTTTTATCATTTCAAGTATATTAACTTGAAAGGACTGCTTCCTTAGAGAAATATATAATTTTAAAAATGAAATTTTCGCATTCTTAAGTTAGTTTAAATTTAAATTATTCTATTGAACTTTCTATTCTTACTTCTTGAATTTTCGCATATTTAAATACGAAAATTCGATTGTGTATCTTCTACAATAAATGATTAATTAAGTGGATTAATTAAGTGGATCAATTAATTAAATATTTATTCAGAGATGAAAAATTTTATTTTATGTTGCAAATTGAAATGAAAAATGAACTTTCATGTTTCAATATTTCTCAATAATTTATAATGCCCGCGTACTTTTCACAAATCTATGAATTATAAATCGTACTTTCGTGCGACTGCATTTATGTATGTGCCTTTATTATTTTACAATTGTATTTTTTTCTTTCCGCGTCGTGTATATCGTTGTTTTGCCTTTGGTTTCTGATTTTCTTTTTGTTTTGATTTATCTTTCAGCGAGATGGCTCACGTGAAAAGCCAATGGACGTGTAAACCATTAAAAATTGGCGGGCAAATCCGCGCTCGCGCTACTAGGAAAAAGTTCGCCTTATAAGAAAAGTGAGAGAAAGAAGAAAGAAACAAAAGAGAGAAATAAAGAGAAAAAAATAGCCACAAGAGCAATAAAGACGTATCAGGCGTTCGGTCGATTGCATATCCCAAGAATAATGGGTTGAACTTTCAAGTGGCATTTTCCATTCGTAAGAAGCTAAAATGGAAGTACAGCGAGACGATGAGCTGCTTCAACTTTCACGTCGATTACGTTCTTAACGAATGGTAGTCGGAAATTATGCATTAATTGCAATCAGAAGACGAAGAAATCAGTGTTAAGTGACAAAGTGCGAAATCCAGCAACAAAGCGATAAAGTATCAAACTTCCGTAAACGCGGCAGTGTTGTCCTTTTAAAAATTATCCCTCATCAAAACCGACCGCGCCCGCATTCTCTGTTCATTCGATTCGTATCGAGTGTCTCGTCGATCTTCATTGTCCGCACATCCCATCCGTTATTTATACATTCGCGAGGAAATCTCGGGAGCATAATCTTCCACTCGCAACTTTTATCGCGCTCGTCGTATCGCATTCGTCGCGCGACCATTACGGCCGTGGTCGAATTAAATCTTATTAAGCAGCAGTGTAAATGCAAATACAAGAAACGCGAAGCCGGGGAAGAGTGGCCGCGAGATAGACGGAGAGAGGCGTAATACCTGCGAGGAAACGAGGAAACGTTACTCGTGGTTCAAGGACCCCGCGAAGTTACGAGAAAGACGAGCAGCGACAACGACGACAACGACAACAACTGCAAACTCGAGCGGGAAGACATGTTCGTTATGCTCGCCAAAATCGATCATCAACATTAAAATAGTTTGTTAAAAAAAAAAAGAAGATATCATTTCTCAGAAGACGCCTGATGAAATGCTGGATAAATTATCGAGATACAGGATATCCTTTCGCAATAAAACCGTTTCACTAATGACGCTCGACGTGTCCTGCGAGTTATGCCGGTTTAACTTACGCGACGCGTCGACGGAGGCATCACTCTTCAATAGGAACGCCTTATATATGATATATAAAAGATGTTATCTACCGATTGAAATAGCGTTCCACCGGTTTGTGTACAAGTAACGAAGGGGAAAGTTTAACCGAACGAAGTTAGAACAAGTTCCGAGCGAAGTATCAAGTCTCGAATAATTAAACGATAGCCACTTTATTATCATCAAGAAAGTTCGACCGATACATAACTTTGTTATCGAAAAGCTTTGATTGATGGATGTTTGAAGATTCAAGGAAAGTGACGACGTTTTCTTCAAATTTTCTGTCACTGCAAGGATCGAAGAGAGAGACAAGAATCGGTGGATAGGATAATCGTGACTAAAATTCAACGTCGTTCAATTCTCGGGAAGTGGCGATTTTCAAAGATTCGCGAGAGGAGAGTAACTCTCGTGACGGAGAGTTTCTCTCGTTCTCTTCGCGAAAGCTGCGAAAGTGCCTGTCCGTGGATCGAGTCGAGACTTACCGCCGCAGGACCGTCGTCGAGAGGTCGAGATAAGGATCGAGAAGGCGCGCGCGAATGCTGAATGCCGCAGACGGTAGCATCGGCAGGAAGCGCGACGTGCACCACGCTGTTCGCCGTCGGCGTCGCCGACGCCGTGATCGCTCGTACGTACGTTCGATGCCCGTACAATGGACGTTTTCAAACTCGATCAGTCGCTGAGCGCGGGTTTGGGCAGCGCGCCGGCGCCGGACACCCTCACGCCGGAAGTGTCATTCGACGCCGGCAGTGAGTTCAACCTGAGCTTCTTCGACGGCCCGGAGGAGAACAACAGCACCCAGGGCTTTAGCGACCCTGGTTCCGTCGGTAGCGCCAGCGCCTCGCCGCCCCCCGGTACACCCGGTGGCGCTGTACCCCCCATTGCCGCCGCGACCGTCGCTGCCGCCGCCGCCGCCGTCGCCGCCGCCACCGTCGCAGCCTCCGCCTCCACTGGAGGCGTTAATAATCCGAACGCGCCTCCGCTGCCGATTGTCCAAGTGCCCACCACTGGCATCGTCATTAAGCAAGGTTTGTTTCATTTCTTTCTTATGTATCGCGCTTCCGATTTTTCATTTCCGCCTCGTTTGATTTCGATTCCCTTTTTCGATAAATTATAAATTTGATTTCTGTCGACGTTAGTACGACGATCATGAGATTGTAGATATTGCAATATACATTTATGTAATGCTATACGAAACAGTATAATTATTATGAAATCTCGAATAGGCTTCTTAATACAATTAAGATATTACGTTAGGTTTTTGCAAAATAATAATTTGTCTACTATCTGAGAATTGTCTGTTGAAAAAAGAATAGTCAACATGAACTATTATATTAGGTGTAGTAAAAGAAATCCATTATTTTTCCATTCAATTTCATGCAAAAATGGATTTCTTTTTATTACACCTAATATATACGATTTTATTTGATTTTAAAGAGATAATTAACAAGGAGAATGAAAATAGACTTTTTCAACAAAAAATACAAAAGTTATATCATGCGAATATTATTTTGTATTATTTTATATAAATATTTTTATATAAATATTATTGCATCGTTGAATAAATCGGAAACAAAAAGGCAAAATAAAATTAAATGAAATAATTGCAACCATCATTAATAACTTTCCTGCATATATATATATATATATATATTAATAATTGCATATAAATTTTATAAATACTAATTATTTTTTAATGCTTTTAGCGACTACTAAATAAATTTTAAATGTTCAAAATATTCATTATATTTTAATGATTGTGTATTAACAATTTAATAGTTAATTAATATTTTAATATTTTATTGAAGAATCATTAATCGTCTTTCGAAATAAATATATACATGTATGTATGTATTTTTCATTAAAAAGTTTAAACTTTTAAAAATAATATTTAGTGGACCAGTGAAATTGATTAAAAGAAAATTCAAAATTATCGAATTTAATTGTTATCTATTAATTTTATAGATGAATTTATATTTTACTGCTTACTAAAAACAATAAAGCAATATAGCGACAAGAACATGTCAGACAATCAGTCACGACACTCAAATAAAACACAATTTACTTAGGATTAGAACTTCGATAAAAATAATAGAAATTAGAACAACCGATAATTATAATTTTGTGCAATTAATTTTTCATAGGAACATCGTAAAAAAACTCATTGTCTCTTAACGTAACTTTGATAGTCCGCTGTTTTATATGGGAACGTCTATTTATAGCTCGATCGTGCGTTATACGTGCGGTGTGTCTATGTTTTAACGTTGTTTTACATCCTGAGCACACAGAGACGACGTGTATAGCGCTTCTCGTAAAGGTTAGAATACAAATTGAAAAGGTCGCACCCATGATGCGATATTCGCAGATCGCTCATGATCGTAAGAATCGCGTACTGCCGTTGTTGATAAAGTTACTACTCTCAACAACGCGGATTTTGCTTTCGATATACGAGTTTGTTCTTGATGGAGATTGAAAAGGGATTAATTTTGATGAATCGAGACACAGAAATTGTTTTCCCGTGCTTGTGAGTCGACCAAAAGAATTCACCACTCGCGATGTTCCCGCTCGTAAGAAAAGTCAAACGCTGACATTTCGTTCGAACTAAGAACATTCGAGTAAAATCAATCTTGTCCAGTTCTATCTAGGACTTTTTCGTCTTTTTTCTCGTTCGTTTATCGCTAGTTTTGCATTGAAACGATTTTGTGAAATATATAGGGTGTTCTGAAATTTGTGGATCAAAACACTATAGCAAGAAAATTCTTGAAAAATTAAGTAAAGAAATTATTTATGAAATTTTTATTTTAAGCAGTAGTTTTTGAGATATGAGAATTTAAATATGGCCAATATTACAGTTTAAACGGTCACTTGTGAGTATTAAGTTTCTTATTTTCTGATCAACTTGTAATTTAAATTTACCCTTACTTAGCCTGATGTAAGAATTGTGTTTTCATAGCCATGATTAATCATTAAACTGATGATTTTGAAATAGTAACTTTAGTAACTTAAAAGTTACTCATTACAAAATCATCAGTTTAGAAATTAATAAATAAAATCATAGCTATAAAAATTTTTACATTATTATCAAGTTAAATCTAATTATTATTATATTATCAAGTTAAATCTAAATTAAGTGGAGAATTAAAAATATTAGTGAACACACTGAAGTACAACGCTGATTAACACTATCACACGACTCATAGACAAAATGGCTATCTAAACGCAGTTCTGCAATTGGTTATATTAAATTTGATTAATACAATTATCTTAAAAAACTACTACTTAAAATAAAAATGTACAAATAACTTTTTTTACTTAACTTTCCGAGAACTTTCTTATTATAGTATTTTGATTCACAAATTTAGGGATATCTAGTATAACACCGATCTATCGTTCACTATCTTTTACAGTAAAATTTTTTAGAAACATAAATTTCTGCAAACAAGGCATTATATCAAAGGATCGGTTAAAAAATAATTGAGGCAAAAGCACAAACTGAATAGCTTTTTTACGATAATTTGATTTATTCAAAACATTTCACGCGTTGTTGTGTATTCTCCCGTGACGACAGGAGACAGCAGAATTACTTGAATTTTCAGGGAGCTTATATGATTCCGGAGTTTACGCGATCCCAAAAAGGGACTACGTGAATTCCAGAGAGGCCGTTGATTATTTTATACATTCGCTAGCAGGGATCATCCGACGGCGATCTGATGGTAGCTACCGAAAATCCAACTTTGAATTTCAATCTCGAGGCGGTCAAGGTCCATCGAGAGTAATTCAATTCAGAAGCGCGAATCTCGCGGGGATAAGAAGTAACGCGTTGACTATTGTCGCCTGAGGCTCGAAACGGTGGAGAGCATACCAGTACCCCAATTTTATAACTTCTAACGACAGTTCATACATAACTATATTAATAAGAGTAGTGCATTTCTTTTATCTAAGCGAATGTTGACAATACGCGTCTTTCTATTGGCTGCTATTCTATTGAGTTTCTCTACTGACTATTTTGATCGCCATCTTGGATCTAATTGATCCAATAAGTACTTAGTAATTCTTTAATATGTTGATACGTTGGGAAAAAAATGTAATAAATTTTAATAACTGTTTGAATAGTAGTAATATAACATTTATTTTTGGAAAATAATATTTGCTAAATAAAAAATAATAACAGTTAAATTAAATTAATAGTTCTTGTATAAAAATATATGTTTACATTTAGTAAATATTCCACCGACACTATTCAAACAAGTATTTATTAAAATTTAGTACATTTTTCTCTTACAACCAATGTTTATAGTATTAGATTCTACATGGTAGACACTGCTCTCTTATAAATATAGACCTCTACACAATTCGGCATTGTTTCATTGTCGTTATATACGACGGCATTGTTATATTGTCGTTATATATTTTTTATATTATACTGTCGTTACGCGGTTTTTTACTACGTATAATATTTGCGCAACCAGTATAATATACCGGCACCGTCGTTAAAAATTACAAAATTGGAGTACGAAGGGGGGGGGGGAGGGAGATATATCGGCATATTTCGAAATGGTTTTAATGTAATCGTGCGAAATGAATTAATTTCATCCGTGTGCTGCTACAATTTTTTCGTATTCGAACTATAATATATAATTCAAGAGCTACTTATATGAATTAAACCTTGCAGATACATTTAGTAAAACTAGGTCTGTGAACTTCAAGTTAATTTTATTTTAACATGCGACTAATTCATTTAATTTCTGTAATACCGATAATTAACAAGTTACAAAAATAAACGTCTAATCCAATTTTCGCCAAAGAGGATTCCCGATAGTACGATAATATGGACGATAAGTTTATTGCTGAAAAGAAGTGGTTTAATGTCTCACATATTAAGACTGTCTTATAGATAAAAGACTCAAGAAGATTCGACTAGAAGGAAACTTGTTAGTAAGGCGCATAGAATGTGCCTGGAAAGTTTCGAGTTAACTGGCAAATTACGGAAGTTTTCATCGACACAGTATCGCCGAGTTTTGACTTACAAAACTTGGACGGTCGAAAAGTCTTCTATAGCATTGCGATTTCTATTAAAGTGACATGAATATAATTCACATTTTAAGTTGAACAGCGTCCGATTTTATCCACTCAATTCTACGTGTTTGAGTCTGCAACTTAATGATGTTAATATATTTCGACGGGAATTCTTCAAATTCGACGCGAATTCTTCGTGTACTTGAAATCGTAAATACTGAAAAGAAAATGACTTATTCATAAGTCGTATACGAAAAGGACGTTTTGCTGAAGCATCTGAAAATTTAACTAGATATTTAAAACTAATTTTGTTGGCCTCAAAATAAAAAAAATTACGTAGGAATTTCAAGCATGATAAGCAATGCTGCAAAAAGTTTTAATATTTGAGCCAGTTTGACGTTCTACATAATTATTTTGATACTCCAACATTATTTTCAAATTTAAATACTTCACTGTCCTTTTCATCCTTGGTAATAATAAATAATAGTCATACGGCCAGTTATATTATAACTTCTCAACAATTAACGTTCGAAATTGCTTTCTCCGGCCTAGACACGGCCGGATATTAATCGCGGCGAGAATAGAGGCTCCCTTGATTGACAGCGAAAAAAAAATCGAAGCTCATTGACACTCCTTTCCTTTTTTTCACCGCGACGTCGACACCGGCCGACGCGACGGGCCGAAGTCGGGCTGCAAGTCACGATTTTATCGACCATACGAATCGTAAAAGCCAAGAATGCCGTATCCCCGCGTACGACTTTCTTATACGGAATGCAGCTTACATGGTTTGAGTGCTTTCCTCCACGAGAAAGAATGAGCCAAGTATCCAGAATATATAGGAGGAAAAACAACCAGATTATGAATTGCGCATCTGCTAATTAGTTACGATGGAATTAAGACCCTACGAATGTGAGTTTATTCGCGACTATAAACGAAGGAGGTATTCCATGTTGCAGCACGCTCCGATTGCCAATCATAATACGCTCTGTTTCATTTCGGCCGCGTACATTGTTGATTGAAATAAGTATAGTAGTTATGCATTCCATGCATTTGAAAGTAACAGTGCTACGTTACGTGTGCGTAACAAAATTCGTGTGGAAACAACTCAAAAATACTACTGCTTACGTAACAGAGAAACGAAGTTATTTTTATAAATTTGATACGCTTTACAGCAAGAAAGTCGACATTATCTGATATTTATCAATTATTATACACTTATACAGTCATGAACCGTTTAGACTCCCTTCACTTATCTGCAATTTTTTCTCGAAGCATTTAAAGATAATCAACTAGTACATTTCAGATATTATAATGCATATTTATCTATGAAAGATAATATAGTTATATAAAAACAGTTATTTTTTAGAACCTGAATAAAGTGTTTTTCGATGAACTTGTTCGCTGAAAATGAAAATCAGGCGGCAAAATTGACTTATCAAATTTAATTATTAAATTGAATAGATATAATTATCTACACAATTTAAAAGATTCATAATTTGCTAATTATACGTATGAAAAAAAGTCGTACCTTAATAAATATATACATTCACATTTTATAGATAAAAGATAGCACTTTAAAGTGACCTAAATGAAAAAATTGAATGACCTAATTGAAAAAAAATTATTTTAGTCGAAAAAAAAACAGTAAATACGGATAAAATAATTTTCTCGGAAATCTGTGATAGGCAATTTGGCTGCCAGATTTGTTTTCAGCGATCAAAAGTCCATCTGAAAACATTTTGTTTATTCAAGTCCCCAAAAAAATATTGAACTGTATAATTTGTTAATTGTAAATTAATTTTATGCGAAAAAGATAATAGATATTCAGTAAACACGAACTATAATAGTAACATCAATCATCATGTTATAATTTGATAATTGTACACTCAACAATATGTAATATAACAGATATTATATGTAATAGTTAGATGGTTGAGTATAAAATTATCACATTATGTTATATACTGATTGATTGATGTTTATACTATCATTATTCAAAGATAAGAGATATTAGAAAGAGGATAGTAGAGGCCCAACTAGGCTTTCTCGAGAAGAATGATTCAATTCCGTTGGAGCTCGTTTTGAGAATTATGGATTAGCATGAGCGCGAAAACATTGATGACAATGATCACGGTCGAGAGTCATTGACGTTCTCGCGTGTCACGTAAATCGCCTTCCTGGAACGAAGGCCACGAGAAAGTTCGTGCCGCTGCTGGTTCAGTGCCACGGTCACGCTACGTGCGTGGCATCGATAGCGACGAAAGTAAACTAAATCCGAAAGATTACGCAATGCCGTTTTAACAGTCACCCGACGTGCCACCGCCTCCTTTCTCATTCTTTTCCTCTTTCTCTTTGCTCTCCTATTCATCATTGATCTCAGCTATTCTCTCAGACGAGCGCACTAGATGTCGTCGGTTGAAAATTAATTGTGACTTGAAATACAGCGACGTTTTTGACGTATAAAGAAACGAAGAATTTATGCTATTTATTTTTTCAATACCCTGTTAAGATTATAACATACAAAAATAACAAAACATGAGCAATTAGTAATTCAACATTTTGGACTGTGATTGACCAATTCGTTTACTATTTATGTTTTGCTGCTCAAATTTTTTGTGTGTGCTATGGCCTTTAAGATTGTAACACAAAAAAACTTTTAAACAATAAGACGTAAACAGTAAGCAAATTAACATTTTGGATTTATTACTGTTTACGTTAATATCTTACATCTTTTCTGCTGTGATTAGCTAATACATTTACTGCCTTACATTTTTTTCGTGCTATGACTTTTAAGAAGCGTAATCTTATCTTCTTTCTTTTTCATTCATGTTATGTCATTTCTTTTCTATTTCTTCAATTTCTCATTGTATATTTTTTCAAGTCAATACGACTGTTACTTAGAGATTCTAATTGGCATTAAAATAATAAGAAAAATTAAATAATATACTCTCTAAAAATTTTAGAATGAATCTTATTCTGAGACTAAGAGTGATTCAAATTTCATTCTTAAGAATCGAAAACTGAATCACTGTTTTTCAAGACTGGTTCAATTTTTATTCTTTAGACTAAGATTTCAAGAGTACCCGAGCTTGCATATATTTTAGCACTAATTAATAATGCCATGGATATTGTGAGATTTGTAGCTAATAAAATTTATAACAAACAGTTGTCGGTCTTATATAACGTATAAGAATGTTCATTTTTGTCGAAACAGTTTTCGTGTCGAAGAAAGAAATTTTTCGAAAATTCATCAGATTTAGTAGTTCGTACCGTGTTTAGATTCAAAATGCATGCAAAGAGAGGAGACTAAATAATTGTTTCAATTACTGTGCATGTCTCTATTAGTGTGCATTTATATTTCGATAAGTCATAAAGAAAACTAGCACAAATAAATAAAAAAAAACATTGTTTTTTGTTAAGTTAAATTATTAATACGATACCGAAGATGATATTTTATTTTTTGAATATTAAAGTAAATATTTTTAAATATTTTTTGGAAAATATGAGGAATTTATGTGAATCCAGTAATACGCAAGATTTTTAATTTGGCCCTATTAACGTGGAGCCTTGGAGCTGAGAACGTGTTATGAGTGCACTTTGAAATAAATATAATTGAAATAATGATTTGTGTAATATTAACATTAACAATTAGTTTAAATTTATTACCTGTTTTAGTAATTATATATTAAAACGAGTCAAATGTGGATAGGCACACAAATTGGGAGCACATTAATAGGGCCATCGCCGCTTCAAAAAGATTCACTAATAGGAACAAAAAACGTATTTTCTATTTTTGTCAAAAGCATTATAAAGTATTAACATTTTTTAGATTAAAAAAATATTATAAGAAAAAAAAGTAGTTGAAAAACCGGTATTGATTGCAAGCAGATAAAATTAAAGCTATAATATTTAATAATTAATTTAGTAATAAGCAAATTGGCTAAAAGACACATTAATAGAGACAGTTTACCCTAGAGAGAGAGAAAGAGAGAGAGGGAGGGGGAGGGGAGGGGGGAGGAAGAGGAGGAGGGAGGGAGGGAGAGAGAAACATTAACGCAAAGAAATATTCCGTGCTCGACAAAAAATAACGCGGTATTCCATTATCCTCGTCGGCATGATGCAAAACCGGTCGAAATGATTGGATTTTTATCTCCGGTCTCTTTTTCTCCCTTTCTCCTTCCTCTTCTCTCTTACATCCTATTCGCTCGTTCGTTCTCTCCATCTCGATTTTTCCCTCTCGCGTTCCATCCATCTCTTCCTGCCTCTCTTCCTCCAACTCGCGTACGTGTGTATTTGTTCTCCTCTCGTTATCTCTCTCCCCGTCTCGCTTTATTCCGCGGGACGTGCAGAAAGATTACGCCAGTGTCAGACGAGGATCGAGAATATGTATACATACTTACACATAGTCGCACATATAAATACAAGCGTGTGACTCGCGCAGGGAGACGCATGTATTGTGCGTGCATGTAAATATTCGTGTACGCATGCATATATACGTGTGTATGCGCGAGTACGCGCGCGCACTGTGTTACCGTGTGACTCATCCAGGTACATTGCACTCGGTACGTGTCCGGTACGAGCTCGATCGCATACACCCGTCGGCCATCCGACTCCGATATTTTCCGATTTTTCGATTCGGCACGCACGAAGAAAGTTCGATTCCATACTGCGCGTCAAAAACGATTCCAGACGGTCGTCATCCGCCACCCTCGTATTGCCGCCATTCTCATCCCGAATTCGTTCATCCTTATTGCTTTTCGATCTCCATTTTTACGGTCTTATCAGGAAAATCGGACAAGAATTTCTCCCAGGAGTTCCAGGAGTTCCCAAGAGTTTCGTAACCACGATTCTGAGGCCAAATGCAATTGCATAGTTTTATATATTGGTCAGAAGAAAATGTCTATCTACTTGCAATCAGACAATAAACTTTCCACAAAGTATGCATAAATAAATTACTTAACATTAGGATATACTTAATTATATTTAATCAATCTATTAGTACATTATTGTCTGTGTGATAGCAGAGTTGTTACATATATAATGCTCATTAAATCATTCCTGAAATACTAATTAATGTTTAACATTTATTGTTTTTTATTAATTTATTGTTAAAACTTCCTCCTAATGATAAAATAATTGAATGGGAATCGATTAAAAGAGGATCGATTTTTGCTTCCTACAGAACAAATTTATAGAAAAGCGACTTATCCTAATATATGAGTCTAATATGTAATACTAAAGCGCTATTCTACAATGTGCTCTTTGTTTCCTGTTTCTTGTTTTTTATTTTTTCTACCTTTTGCTTTTTTCTCCTTTGTAATCGTTTTATTAACAATTGTATTTTTTGCTACATACTTCTTGTTTCTTTCAAAATTCATTAACTTTTATCTCGGGCGATATAAAATAAAAAACCGGATAAGAAGCAAAAGACAAGCTGTAAAAAATAACAAAAGGCAAGAAACAGGAAACCAAAAGCATATTATAGAACAGACTTAAGGACGTTCTCCGAAAAAATCCATTTTCTTTAGATTTTTCTGAAACTTACAGAATAAACTTGTTTTATCCTTTATATGTGCTTTAAAAACTCAATACCCAGAACAGGATTAAAAATCGAAATATTCCACTTCAAAAAAAAAACAAAGCGTTTAAAATATGTATACATATAATATATATATAATACATATACATATACATGTATATACGTATATAAAAGAATCTTTGTCTTATTCAAAAGTGGTCTTTTTATTCACTGTAAAAAAGTTTTTCTCAACAATTTTTTGAAACAATGAGACATAAAACTTGATATCACAAGGAATAATATGAAATTTGAATGGTTTACGATATTCGTTTTTTAAGAAATCATTGAGCAAAGTAAGTAGGTAAAATAAGTAAAGTCGCTATTTTTTTGACCGGCGGCAGTAGCGAAGGCATTTTATACTGTATAAATAAAAAAACTTGTATAAACACATTAACACTTATGGAATATCTTATACTATATAAAAGTGAAATAATTTTCATAATGGTGAGCACTAATGTACTCATTAGATTGAGCACAACTGCAGTCGGAGAATGTCCTTAAATAATATTATTTTTATTTAAGTTAGAAACGATCGCCACATTCGGTCCGATGATATTCATGTAGGCACGTCGAGTATTTTCCTCCGCCAGGATGAAGCGACGGTAAACGTAGCGACTATCGATCGAACGTGTAGTTCTCCGTTTCTCGCATCTCCGCATCTCTTCTTTTCTCCATCTTCGCGTCGAGGCGAAAATCCAACGATGCGACGAATGCTTGTCTTCGATTCATGTTAGCGCGACGCCTCGAGAATTGCGCGCGTGAATTATTAAGAGTGGCCGCGCGCGGTAAATACTCCACGATCCATCTTCGTCACTCTTCTCTTCTTCTTTATCTTTCTCCGCTTCTTCTCTTCATCCTCTTCATCCACCACCTCTTCTCTCTTCTCGTTCCCACTACATTTCCACTCACACTATTTTCCACCCATGGCGTCTTCTCCGTCGCTTCTTCCCCTTCGCTCTCTTTCGCGATTTCTCTCTTCCTTACATACTGTTTTCTCTTCTCCTTGTCCTTCCTTTCTTCCCCCTCCTCGCATACTAATGCCAGTGCCTTTCTCTCCGTCTCTTTTTTCCGAAGTCTGTTCCCCTCCTACCCGCAACTGTCTTTCTTTCTCTCTTCTATCAGTATTCTCTTTTTCTTTCTTTCTGTCTCTCGCTCTTGCTTTTTCTCTTCCTCGCACCTCAAGAGCAATGAACTCTCGGTAGGGTATATCATCGGTGAAGTGATGCTACCACCAGCGCGCGCGACCACCAACACGCACGTACCTTCTATATCGTATATCTCATGTTTCTCTCTCTTTCTTTCTCAGCATTTGATGCTTCGTATACCTCGCTTGCTTACTTTCTTCCCATCTATCTAGTTTTCCTTCTTTATCTCATCCTTCATATTCTTACTTTCCGAATCTCCTTTGCTGATCTCCCCCCTCCCCCTTCTCTCTCTCTCTCTCTCTCTCCTCTTTCTCTTCTCGCTCTTGGTATGTAATATAATATTAAGTATTTATAGTATAGGTAATATTGTATAAATGATAATGTATAAATGAAATGTATAATCTGTACGACAATTTATTAATATCCGAAAGATACTAATCCCTCAGTCGATATTTAGATATTTTTCTTGAATTTCTCTCCGGCACGCTAAGTTATCGCGAAAAGTTATCTGATTTGTCGGATAAATTTTAACGAGTCGCTCGACCTGTTCCTTAGACATCCTGCTCGCTCTTCGCTGCATCTTGCATGCATTTGAGTGCATCGCACTTACTTCCTGTAGCACCCCCTATATCGAAGAAGGAGAACATGTTTATAGCTATCGCGGTTCTTCGCAGCATACCGCGTTGTCTTCCTCACTGTCGAAGACCATTTTTATAACAGAAAGAAGAAATTTGTAGAGATGAAGCTTTAAATATCATTGAATGGTAGCGAAATTATTATATGATAAACTTTAAATATGATTCTTCAAACAAATGTCCATCTTTTAACATTATTATTATTTGACAGATTGCTGATCAATTAGCGAAGAGTTCTTTTTGTCAGGAAGAGAAAAAGATTTTGTCTTGATAAGAACTTTTTAAATATACAATGATAATAAATTTCAAATAATTTTAATGTCAAAGTTATATAAATGGGATTGTAATTCGACTTAACTAGATATTTAATTAAGTCTCCAATAATGGACTTGACGTTTATAAAAATGTATTGAAAGCTTTTATATTCTATCTATTTTACGCTACTTACCCGAGAAAAGTTATCGATATTTTGATTGACATTTACCTACTTCCTTATTAATACCGGTTTTTATATTAACTTTTTAAAATACTACTACTATTAATACTATACTGATAGATATTATGTAACAATTTTGTTCGTTTCATTTATTACTTATAATTATACTTCTATCAAATTAATAAATACTTTTTTTGTATACAATACATCTCAATGATTATCGACATAACAGTATCAAAATTTAATGTCCGAATTGCGGACATTAAATGGGCGAAATTCTTCTACCTAAAAGAAACGAATAACCGTTGCAACGTGACTGCTTGGCATCCATGAAATCGCGTGTTGGTGCGAAATGGTCACGCCGCGGTGAAATTAAACGAGATTGATTCAGAGTAGTCATTTTGCGTGTGCCGTGCTGAGATGTAGCGTATACCTTCGCGTGTGTCCGGAAATGCAGGCGGGTGCAATAATGGTGGCTGGTGAGAACGCCCTCAACATGAGTCTAGGTTTCTCTTTAATTTTTCAGGTTAACGGTCAATGGCCGTTACATAAGTCAACGAAAAGACGATGAGAAATAGACGATGGGATAATTAACTTATTCTGTGTACGGTAGTTCAAGGACGGAACAGTTCTTTATTCTAAAATACTTTCGATAGAGGAGACAGAGAGATACATGTTTCGGATATTTTTATTTGATTCACTTCTTGTCTCTCTGTCTCCCTTCGTTCTATGTTACTTTTATTTCTCTATTCTGTATACTGAGTAAATAATACTGTTGACAGAAATCATGATTCCGCGACGTTGACGCTTGAACGATTCGGAATTGTAGTTTTCAGCAAAGCGTCGATAAATTGTTTCTATGTATTGCTGCTAACGAAATTACCGTTCTATTGAGAGCATTGTTCGCCAGACAAAGTTTAATTCGTCGACATTCGTTCTAAAATTTTCTAGAATCGATATAATTTATTCAGTAACACATTTATCATTTTAATAATTGATTGTATAAATTATTTTGCGAGAAAGAATTTGATATTGAAAATCTATCTCTAAAAAAGTAATTTTCATTTTAATTTTTATATTTAAAAAAGTAAATGAAGATACATATTTGTTCTTTTAAATGAATATTTTCTTGTGTGCTTCATAAAACAAGCTTTAAAAGGCTATTGAATTATTAAATTTTTACGGCTCATAACTTCCAATAATGAAGAGATTTTTTATTTGTGGTGAGCCATTACTTTCGAAGAGCAACAAACAATTACTTTTATAAAAGAATCTGATTTATGATGCAGTTGTATTAATTAATTAGTTCTATAATTAAACGTTGAATTCTCATTTTCGAAAAACGCACTACTCTAAATTTAATGAAGGTATTCTCGACGGTACCTTTTGTGCGATCGTTCCGGGACACCTGGTACAATTCGCGAACGCCGTACGTGTTATTTCCTTTCTCGCCCGCCCGTAGGTTCGCACGTATATGTATATACGCGTTTTTTTTTTTTTGCGTGCGCGTGTATACCTGCATACGCACATTGGTGCAGCGTGCTTTACATGGCGCGACGGGCGCGTACTAGTGGACTCGCACAAACAAATACACGCACAAGAGACGAGCGAGACAGAAAGACGTATGTGCGCGCGTGGGGCACAGCACTGTAAGCGAATGCTAATAATATTCACTTCCTGCAACTCGGTTACATTAAATCACCGCCAGGCAACTTCTCTGCCTCGCCCGCTTTTCCGCGTTATTATCGTTTTCCTTTTCTCGCGCGCGCGCGCGCAATACTTATTCCGCGATATCGCGATCACCACCGACGCCACGTGCGACTACTCCGCGAGAAAATATGAGAAATTGCGTGCCGGCCTAATCTCAGCGCAAGCTCAATTTTCGATGTTGCAGCAGATTATATAAGATATGGATGCGCGCTAATTGTCATATGTCGATCGCCATAAATGGATACAGGAATCGTTAATGGTATTGAAATTTGAACTCGCTGAAAATACATTGATTTCTCTGTGATGTATATTCTCTTCCGGTACGTCCTCCTGTCATTCATTTTGTAATTCGAGTTATCGAACATTATCTTCTTCCATCCTGTCGTCCTGAATTGTAGCGACGTGAATTATTGCTATGCTTCAAATATAATATAATAATTTTAATATATGCTTATTTCATACTACTTTAATAACAAAAATTTGTATATTATTCATTTTAGACCAAGCTTAATTTTGTTATCTTTTAAGCAGTAATCAGAATTTGTATGACAGGACGATTTCAAAGCTCAGAAATAATTCTGTATCGACAGATATTATCAAAGCTATAATTTCAATAGCTGTTGCATCTCGATATCCGTTTCCATTAGTCAATTAAATTTCACTCATAATCAAATGTATGTAAATCAAAGAAGACATTTCTTAATTAATATGAAATGTCTAACTGTATGAATGAAAGGAAGATTAGAAGTCTGTTGTCTGTGAACTAGTATACACTTTTGAAACTTAAAGAGATAAATATTGATATTTGACGAAAGCGAAAAAGAAAATTCTAGTGCAGTCTTAATGCATAAATAAAAAATAAACTTAATTTATTCTACACTGAAAGAATTGTTTGATACGTATTATTTATTGATAACTATTTATTTTATTGATATGTGACTAACAAAAACTTTCTTATTTTTTATTTATAAATTATGTTATCTTAATCAAAATTTGATTATTTTAATTTGGTTAATCAAATTTTGATTAGAATAATACAATTTTTGTTATTCTAATTAAATTTATTGTTCTAATAAAAATTTGATTAGAATAACCAAATTTTGACTAGAACAATACAATTTTTTAATAAAATTTAAAAAGATAGGTTTATTTCAACAAAAATAAATGATTATATATCCTGAAATATTTCTCTCGATGTAATATATACAGGGTGTCCCGTTTTTGCCAATCGCTTTTATATAGAGCAGACTAAATTGAATCGAAAAGTCCTCTACTATTTTGCAATTTTCGCAATAATTAGCAAGATATTAATTACTAAAAATTGCCAAATATTGGTCAATTTTTGAACAATTTTTTACTCTAATACTATCAACTTTATAAAAAAGCTGCAAAAGACAAAAATCATTTATTTTCTTTTCATAAAGTTCTGAGAATTTTTTCAGAATTTTTTCAGAATTTTTAAATATCATATTTTTTCATGTTGATAAAAATAAGAAAATGCAATACTAAAGAGTTGATAAAAAATTTTGAAAAAATTAGAGTTCTATGAGAAGAAAATAAATTACTTTTATCTCTTGCAGTTTTTCAATCTACACAAAAGCGATTGGTAAAAACTTTTGGGACACCCTGTATATGTAACTCGCATTTAATCTCAGCATTCTGGATCCATGCAAATTCGACAGTCGCGTCTGATCCTTATGTATCATCACACTCGTGGGATCATTGACCACGCGCGTGTGTGTGTGTCCAAGAATTCACACATATACACAAATACACAACACAATACACATTACTGCTAGCAGTAAGAACGCAGGCCTTGACCATGAATACGGGTTGGTGGATTGCATAACTATAGTCAAGTGCTTGTGACACAACGATGCCTCTTCGTGTATGTGATCGTGGCATACACACGCATACGATCGTATAGCTCGAGCTCGCGTAGGTCGATGGGCGATGCTCTCCAACGATCCGTGCTCACGTTGTTCAAGAATATTGCTCGACGCGAGGCTTCATAAAAAATTCAATTCAAAATCGAAACAAGATAAATTTTTCTGTTTCACGAAATCACTGTTCGTATTCTCTGCACAAGTTTCTAAAGATATTTCCAAAGCTTAAGTTCCGAGAAATTAAATGTTTGGAAGGCAATCACTTTAAGCTTGTGTGATATATATCATATTATTTTGAAATAAAATTTCTGAATTAATTGCCTAAAAAGACTACTGAAATTAAATGCTATCAATTTTAGAGTATTTTCCAAATTTCCGTTTTTCTCTAATTATTTCTGATCGACATTTGTTATCAAAGCAATCTCCTGTTATTTTCTATAATAATTTGCATTGCTTGAGATTCGCTGCAGATATTTTCCAAGTACTTTTAATCGTTACGTTCCTAGCTTTTAATCTTTACAGGGCGAAAAAGCCAGTATAGTAACATTGAAACAGAGTCATATTTTGAGACAAGGATATAATAAAATAATAAACTATAACAAATCTCATTCCAGAAGAGAGAGAGAGAGAGAGAGAGAGAGAGAGAGAGAAGAGAGAGAAAGACAAGCTGTAAGATTTTTAAAATAGACTACCGCCTTCTGAAGGTTAATAGTATTGACATTGATTGATATCATCACATTAATATTCTTTTCCGTGGTGATATTATATTTCTTAAAGATCTGTATACATCTTGACATCTCGAAACCCGGCACTTTTAGATGGAGGGACGCGAATGCGTTCGAAAGAATGTGAATGCGAGCGCAGTCGAGCTGAAATACGCTCGATGCAGAGGCACGCGCCGGCCATTATGTATCCGCGATGTAAGGCTACGACCTTGCTTTAAGTTTCAAACAGCTGTCCAACCCTACTTTTTAAACCTGCATGAAGTAGCTGGCGGCGTCGGTAAATTAAAAGAGATACCACGGGCAGACGGGAACACAAAATCAAGTGATCAAATTAATGATTACTGTGTTAGCGATTGATTTTTATGATTATTAAATAATCAATAAATGTCCGAACCAATCTAACGGCTAGAACAAAGTGAAGTATAATCGTATCATTCATTAATGAATATTCATACCAGCGAATTATTTTGATTATTGGATAATCGATAGACACGAGTAATCTGGCGGCGGGAATAAGAGGTTGAACGAAACGTAATTAAATTAATGAATATTGAATAATGAAATTAACGATCAATGATATTGACTGAATAAATGCTAAAGACGACTAATCGGAGATAAAATTGATCAAAATGTAAAATCAAATTACTAAATATAATTATTGATTGTGAGTAATCAAATTAATGATTAGATATCTCATGCACGAATTATTAATTATTTGAGATACGAATATAAAAAATAGGTATTCTATATTAATATCACATCTTTTCAACTACAATTTCTTTGAGTAATTTGATTTTTCTTTCGTGGAAAATTGCAAATCGCTTTTTATCGTTACTTTCTTATTTTTGGTATTTTTTTCTTTCTTTTCTTTTAATAAGATTAAAGCTCTTGGTTTGCTACAGTCACATTTTATGACGATGATGATCAAAAGCGAGAAAAATACATAAAGAAAATTCTTGCCAATTACATTAAAATATAAATATTTTTTAATAACGTATTCTTTATAGTCGGTAGAATAAATTTTTAAAATACAAATACAAATCGAAAACTTCCATTGTATTTCGGTAATCAATAAACAACCATATATTTGAAATTAAATTATGCCTAAACAAAAAATGAAACAAGCTATATGAAAGTTGTCGAATTGAAATAAATACAATTTTATTCTATTTCAAAATAAAAGGAGAATTTTCGATATATTTTGCAAGTCTATAAAATAAAAATATTGAAAAATATTTCTATTGTAATCTGTGTTTTTGCAAAAATTTTTACTATGTGTGTGTTTTTTTACCTCTGATGTCATTAATTTAAATATCAGCGATGACTGGTCGAGTCTTAAATGTTATTCAGTTATTCCTCTAAAACAACTTTTGTTGTGTACATCTCGTTGAAAAACTCAGCTTACATTTTTCATTTATCCGAAATGTATGCGTTGGTCTCCTCTTATTCTCGCAAACGAAAATTAGGACCTTCTTACAAATTGGTTGTAAATCGCACGGCGCGCGATGCAACTTTTATTTTCTAATTCTCACGCTTCCAGTCCCTGGAACGAACAAAGTTAAACGAATGGCGCACTCGTTGCTTTTGGACAAAGGTCAAATGATCGTTCAGAACATTAAGAAACTCGAAGAATAATCCGTGAGTATACGTTATGTATACATAAAATGTGTTATTATAAATTGTTCTAAAAAAAATTCTATAACATTCAGAAATAAAAATATACCAAAAATAAAACAGATATTTAATTTTAAATAGGATGTTTTAAATGTCTTATAACACTTCGATTTTCAACTGATTTTCACGTTAAGCAATAAAAATCTAGTGTATTATTTTAATACTGTATTTTTTTTTAATGTTTTAATATAATTTATTCTTTTAATATCTCTCTCTAAATACTCAGTAAAATCATTTTTGACCAGGTAAATAAAACTGCCACTTACAAATGAGTGACGGAACTCAAATATGGGTGACGTGTCAGTCAAAGTATTAATATGCGAGTCAATAGATAATCCGTGATTGATCAGACGTTCTCAGTCGTGCGATTTGTCTCTTTTTCTGATTTTCTTTCTACTCATATACACGCACTTTCAGACACCTGTATAAATTCGTTCCCCGCACGATCGTGTTATCCAACGGAAGTTACTCCCGAAAGTTTTGTCCGTCGAGTGTACTTAAGACCGACTGCGTCGGTCGAAGGAGAAAGTTCGGCAGCAAATTGAAATACCCCGCGCTGCGACTGAAGTACTTAACTTCGAATCTCTCTTTGCGAGAGAGAAATAATTTTACATTGACGAATGAAATATATTTCGACTGATATCGCATTTCACAAGAATATATGCCAGATACATCAAGCCATGCGAATATATACATTCGCAAATCTGCGAATAAATTCGCGAAGCGATTGTTCGAAATTAGAAATAATAATTTCTAAAAAGAATATTTTTTTTGTGTAATTAATTCATTGAGAGAAAGTTTCTCTTTTTATTAAAACAAAATACAGTTTAAATTTTTAAACGAAATAATAAGTATAAAAGACCATTTAGATATTTATCGTAATACTATATAGTTACATTATACGATCTTTAAATAGACTTTTGCTAAATGCAATCAAAACCTAAATGGCATAATTATTTTTAAGGATAATTTAAGGATAATTACTTAATTTTAGATCATATTAAGATAATATTTTACGCGTAGCATTTCAACGTTATGGTATTAGTAGTACTCTAATGAGTTTGTCGCATCAATAGACATTATCTCGTCTCTCTTCTCTGCTGGAAAATCTTCAAACCTTTTTAGCGCAGTAAGTATCGTCTTTAAGAAAATAATCAGTGCGCGACGAAATGATTCGGGGGATCGGAATTGGACAGGAGAGGTGAGGTAAGAAGTTAGCAGAAGAGGAGAGGAGAGAATGTGAGGAGAGGACAGGAGATAGTGGTGGTTACGCGGCGAAGTAGAAGGGAAAGATTCATCAAGGAGACATTGAACCCAAGAAATCCATGCGAGGACCACCGTGGAATAAGAAGCCCTGTGTATACTTGACGATTCATCGATTCACGTACATGCGTGTACGTGTTAATTTTTCACGCGAATTTACATGAATATTTTCATGATGATATAAAAAAAGGAGAGAAAAGAGTAAAATGGTTAAGTAAAATAAGAAAGCGGAAGAAAAAAGTAAAAGAAAAACACATATAAGGAATTGTTGTGTGTATGAAGTATCTAAAAATTTAGGTAGATACAGGTCTGAAAATAATTTCATTTGGATGATGAAAACAATTTCGTTCAGGAACAATGAGCAATGTTGCAAAGTTTTAACATTTTAGCAACCAGTTTGAGCATACTACATAATTATTTTGATAATCCAACAAAATTATTTTTAAATTTATAATTATAATTAAATTTTTAGATATTTTTTTAGCAAAATCGTTTTTTCCATGCATGTTAGAATGCTAGAATTAGAAAATTTAACAAAGAATTAATTTTTTTATGACATAATATTTAAAATTATCAATTTTTCTACAAAGTGATAAAGAATTTCTTTATACATTTTTGTCAAATCAGGGGTGCCACAGATCTGGAAAATCGGGAAAACCGGAAAAAGTCAGGAAAATTGAAATTGGTCATGGAAACCAGGAAAAAAGTCAGAGGAAAATGTAAGAAAGTCTGGAATTTTGAAATTTGTTGAAATTTCTTTAAATTGCTCCTATTTCAGATAATTGTTAATTTTTTAATATTATATCTGATGTTTATATAGTGAAATATGTTCAAAACTTGCACACTTTAAATGATTTTAATAAAATAATTAAAATTTATATTTTATTCAGTATTTTTATTTGATCGCCTTTTTTCATAACTGCATTCTTTTTTCCAATACTAATTTATTTTTTATTGGGTCGAATTTGCATCGAAAATTTTAGTATGCTACTAAGTCTCTTTTTGCGTTTTTTTTTTTTAATAATATAGGCTAGATTTTTCTACAACTCTTTAAACATGTTAAAATTTACATATTTTTACATTGGAAAGTTTTCTATTTTCATCTGAAAAACCTGGAAAAGTCAGGGAATTTTTAAATTTATTTTCTGCGGCAACTCTGCAAATAAATATTTGCTTCAAAATGTATTTTACAATTTCTAAATTGAGAACCACGAAAAATAATCATGATTCTAGCAGAATTACATAATGTTGTGTAATGAGAAAAACGTAAAACATGCGCACATTCATTTTATTTTCCGCTTCTTATATAACGTGTTAGAAGTCTATACGATTTTCGATTCGTACAGCGTGTCGACTCGCTGATTGACCATTTTCTACAACGAGTTATCTAGCAACCACTACAGACAACTAACCAATCATCTTAAATCAATCCCACGTGAGCAGACGCGTTCAGAGAAAGTATCGTTTTTCATAGTATTTTATTTAGAATTTTATTTCGTATAAAATTAATACTCATTGCATTGAATTTATTGAAATTTCATTAAATACTTTGAAATGCAGATCGTGATTAAATGTCCGAAAAATATTTGTAAAAATATTCACACAAAAAGTAATAAATGGATATTACAATTGATATAAATATGAAAATATAAAATTGTAATATAAAATGTAAGCTATAAAATTAATATTTTACTAATAAGATTAAAACATATTATTATTTATTACAAAAAAATATTATAATCCATAACTACGATCGATTTTACATATATTATTTTATTATTAGTATGTAATTGTGTTATATTTAAAAGTATTTAATTACATTTATATTTAATAATATATTCCTTTGTTTGATAATCTTCATGCGAGTTTGAGTGTTACTTCTACACATCGATCACGCAGCTGGTACGATGCCAATGCATTGGATGCAGCATTAAAGCGGTAATTGATGGTTGGTTAGGCTATGTATATTAATGACAGGTGCCAGGAAATTTACTAGGAAGGTTCACACGTTGTACAGTACATTTTCTTAAGTACAGTTTCATTAATGAATTTCGATATAAAATTCCTTAATTTTGATGTCATCATGTACAAGATACTATCGAGTCTTTTTTTATCTATATCTTTGATCAATAATATGAAATTAAGTATTTTTGATAAAAAAGAACAAAAAATGTTCAATAATAAAGTATTCGTGCTGTATAAACTATTAAAAATAATGAGCTTCTTTAAAAAACTGACTGCTTTCCAGAAACATGCAGACAGTCAAGAAACATTGCAAAGACTTTGTAAAAATTTCGATTGCTCGTGGCTACGTCAACTCGTCTTTAAGCATCGTGTGCGCGTGATTGTGTGTGACGCAAGTTTCGTGCGGGAGGATAACGAACGAGAACGAAGTTGTGAGAGAGGGTGTTGCCCTCGTCGTCACGTTGATGCCAGACGCGAATCTGAAAAAGGTGCGCGAGAAAGGTGCGAGAAAGGCAGTGTGCGCGCAAAAGAAGGAAAAAGGCGCTTCTCACACGCACTCTACCTCTGCTGGACCAGTTCGTCGGGAGCGCGATAACAGATCTAAGCATGGCCGGCGATTCTTTTTCGAATCTCCGGTGTTACGTGTTCTCGTGTTTCAATCTGGCTTTCCCTATCCTCGGTTAAGAGTCCTAACGAGCGAAGATCGTGAACAGAGATAGATTTTTAACGAGTGAAGAGAAATTATGATAATTCGTTATTGAAATTTGAGCGATTTAATCAAATACACTTAACAAAAATATGCATGAAAAGAACGGTTTTGATAAAGTATCTAAAAACTTTAACTAGGTACAGATCTGAAAATAATTTTGTTAGACCATCAAAAATAATTGTATAATATGTTTAAGTTAGAATGTCTAACTTTTGCAGCATTATTCCTTATGTTCGAGAGTCCTATATATAATTATGTTAATAATCCAATAAAATTATCTTCAGATGTGTTATCTTGCTGAATTTTTGGATACTCAGCAAAATCATCTTTTTCATGTACTAATATTATATACGGAAACGACGGTTTTACTGAAGTCTCTAAAAATAGACAACTACAGCGGAAAATAATTCCACTGAATCGTCAAAATAATTATATAAGACGGCTAAAACTTTTTACAGCATTGTTCGTGATGTTTGAGATTCCTACATTAATTTGAGAAGCTAACAAAATTATTTTCAGATTTGTATTTAGCTAAACTTTTTTAGATACTTTAGTAATATCGTTTTTTTTTTGTATTATACTAATATGCATTTTTATTATATGTTCAATTTTATTATATGTATATGTATTCACACTGATAATATATTAAGAAGAACAAAAAAGAAAATAACAATACCGTTCTTCTGTTAACGAAGTTTGCCAGTGTGTTTTATTCACACGATCATGAACAAACGGAATTAAGTTCAATTTTCATTGTTAGCTAATTAGAAACGATTTATTAATTAGAAACGCGCTTGATCTGTATCTGTATCTATCAATCGCCAGGCACATTTTTCACCACAACATCATATTTAACTGTTACGTTCCAACTCGGAATTATGTCTCGAATAAAAGTGAAATTTTACAATTTAATTACTCTCGGGACCGAATTCATAGTCCGTTTTTATTTTAAAACCGTCTTAAGTAATGTTTTAAGAACTGAAAACGCTAATACGGCTCTCTGATTGGTTCGTGATAATTTAAGAACTGTACTTAAGATCTTAGATATAAGATCTGACTATGAACTGATCGCCCTCGGACTAATCGTGATCGTACATACGAACACAAACTATTCTTTTTCATTTTATCTATATTCTTAATGATTCTGAGACGACCTGTATATACGTAGAAAATTTACGACGAAGGTACACGTCTCGACGATTTAGGAACCGAAAAGAAACCGCGACGCGTCGCTCAATCGCTCGAAGATATCACTCTCGCGCCACAAAGTGCCTTAATAAGGTTACGTAAGAGCTGAGAGTGTTACCAGTGAGCTTTCAGCGAGCCGTATGTATATACTCGACCGACTCGTATAAACCCGTAAGCGGTTGCGCGAACGCGGAAGACATTATCTCTCTTTTCTCTCTTGCTTTCCCGCCCGTCCCAGCCGGTAATCATCCTCCTCTCTTTTCATTCGACTCGTATCGTTCACCATCCTCTTCTCCTCTTCTTCGCTCTCTTCTTCTCGCTCGCCAAGATCGAGAAAACGGCTATGCGATATGTAACTCGCGCGTGTAACACACGAACGGTATGAAAGATCACCGATGAGAAACGTCAAGCGCGAGCAAAATCGATATTCGCGTATGCAGGGAGTCACGACTTTTTCATAACTTTCGAAAAATAGAAATAGTCCGCAGCTTATAACTAACAAATGCACCTTTCAAACTAATTATTGAATTGACCGTTTTAAAAAGGAAATTATATTACATTGCAAAAGACAGCAAAACTGATTGAAACATATACATATTATATATTGAGAGTACAAATTAGTTCGATTCGTTTTTTTGTGCATTTATTTCAAAACAAAATGAATGAACAGATCAATTAAAATATTGTCCATCACTACTACTTTTTCCCATCTTTCAATTTTGGTAATTTTCGAATTCCTCTCGAAAAAATGACTCGTCTTTGGAGGCGATCCAATTTTGAAGCCAATTTTTGATTTCTGCGAAAGAAGTGAACCGGTGACTTGCCAAATCGTGCTGCATCCTTCAGAATAACCAGTAATCAGAAGGAGCAATGTTCGGAGAAAACGGCGAGTGCGGTAAAACATCCCATTTGAGCGTTTCCAAATATTTTTTTACGATTTTAACGACATGAGACCGAGCGTTGTCATGAAGAAGAATAACTTTATCATATCTTTGCTCATATTCCGGCCCTTTTTCTCGCAATGCACTGTTCAAACGAATCAATTGTAGCCGATACTGATCGCCTGTAATGGAATCGCCAGATTTCAGCAGCTCATAGTAAACAAGACCCTTTTGATCCCACCAGATACAGAGCATGATCTTCGAACCATGAATGTTCGGTCGTGGTGTTGAGGTCGTTGATGTTGAGGTCGATGGCAACGATTGATCGGGCTTAGCATAGTATTTTTTCTTCTTGAGGTTGTCGTGTAGAATATTCACTTCTCATCTTCAGTCACAATCCGATGCAAAAAACCTTTTCTCTGTTGTTTTTGAATCAGCTGTTCGCAAGTGAAAAATCGCCTTTCAACGTCTCTCGGTTCCCAATCGTACAGAAACAGCTTGTTGAGTTACCCTCAATGATTCTGCAAGCTCCTCTTGCGTTTGACTCTGATCTTCTTCGAGTAATGCCTCTAATTCTGTCTTTGAATTTTTTTGGCTGTCCAGAGCGAGGCTCTTCAATGCTGATATCTCCATCCTTGAAACGTCGAAACCATTTCCTACATGATTTATCAGTTGGAGCAGTGTCACTATAAACTTCGACAAGCATTCAATGGGCTTCAGCCGCACTTTTCTTCCAATTAAAGCAGAAAATCAAAATCTCCCGCAAATGCTACTTGGTTAACATAAAATTCGACATTTCAAACAGATTAAAAATCAAGGTTTTTGTATGAAACTCAAAATGATATAAATTGAATATTATTAGCAGATGTTTAACCTCTCTGAAATCGCCAAAATCAGTTGTCACTATGAACCATTCACAACAGCTGGAGCAATCTTTAGGGAAACGGACCGAACTAATTTGTACTCCCAATATTAATTCAAGTAAACAAAAAGTTTCAATAATTCTAATAGAATCCTTTTCGTATATTAGACATATGAAAAAATACATCTATTTCGACATTTTTAGAATAAAGTTTCTTTTAAAATGAAAAATTCAAGATTCGTTTTTTCACGTGAATGATGCTTTTGTCATAAGTAAAATAAAAATTGAAGATTGTATTTAATGTGCAAAGTAGTCTTATTATATTAGGCAATTAATTTTTAATTTTTAAGTAAGTAGATAAGTGTTCAGAATACCCCCAAAAAATTTTATTTTTACAATTATTATATGTATTTTTAAATAGTATATGTATAGAGTTAAATTTACATTAGTTATATCCTTATAAGAAAGAGAAATGTAAAAAATAGATTTTAAGATTTCTAAGCAAGATTTTTTATTTTTTTTTTCAGAATGAATTTCAGATTTTTAAGAGGATGCTGGATCAAATTATCATTATAATCGTATAAAAATCTCCGAATTAACTGGACAGAATCAAAAATTCTTTTACAGGGTTAAAGTAGTCGCAAAATTAAGAGGTGGTGCAGTGAACTTTACCCTAAAATCGAATAAGTATTTTTAACTTTTTTTTGATTGTAGTATAAAGTTCACTGCACCATCTTCTAATTTTGCATCTATATTTTAATTCTGTAAAAGGATTTTTGATTCCGTTCAATACAATTCGGAGATTTGTGTACAACTGTAACGTCGATAATTTGATTACTTTAGCATCCCTTTAAGATGCGTGAGATTCTTTCTGTGTAATTACCTACCCACCTCAAAATTATTAAAAGAAACATCATTTCTAAGTTTTTGTTAAACAGAATTATTTTTATACTATCAATTGCTAACACACAAATGTCTATTAAATAAATTATATTCCAATTTTTGTAAATCCTAATATATCACAGTTTAATTCTGTCCTTTTAATTAAATTCGCGAGACGGTAATATAAATTTCAATATCGAATATCTATTCACAAAGATATCATTCATTTAGAGAAAAGAAAGAAACCGTATTTGTGTTTGGCGAGTCTCCGTATGATGAGCCAAATGCATCGTGCATTCTGCAACACACATACAAAAGATACGGGTGTGCAACAGATCAGAGTCTCTTTCTCTCTCTCTTTTACTCTACAACCATCTACGATTGTGTGTCGTAGTGTCTGCGAGCTTATGTCGTGATCCATGGCCTGTCCCAATCTATACTGCTAAGGCAAAAGGAAGCAAAGCAAAAGGCGGGCAAACACTTAGCTTAACCCAGTGAGGGGCCTCGGCTACCAGAATAACTTGTTCCGCATTGCATTATTAGACGGTTATTTCAGGACACGTCTCACGACGCCTTCCCCCGAAGAGGAGGTATTCTGCCTGCTTTCACCGCGTCCTTCGTGTATCCGATTCGATCTGAGAAATTAACAGCGCAATTTCACTCGGCGCGCACAGGTACGCGGCGAATCTCGCTTTAATCCTCTGTCCGCGTCGCAATGTCCGGCAATGTGCTAAGATTAATCTCTGTCAAGCTTAATTTGCCATTCCTAAACGCGAGATATGAAATTCCATAGAAAATATGAATGAGACAAAAAAGACAGGTGATAGTTTCTCCTTTCAGTTCTTTCGTTTTTTTAAAGTTTCACGTTCGACTTTAACTTATATAAAAAAAAAATATAATAGCAGTCTTAATTTATGTTTAAAAATATTTCATGTATTTTCCATAAAGAAAGTTTAAAAGATATAAATGATGGACTTTAGCTTATATAAAAGTATTATATAAAAGTAATATGTTATCGTGCGCAACCTTCATTTATGTGTAAAAATATTTTCTACAAAGAAAATATAAAACATGTGACTAATGAATACTTATATCAGCAATAATTCTGTTCCGTTCAAATAAAAAATTTTTATTGAGGATACATATCATTTTTTAACTCAACTTGTTCAACACATACACACAAAGTACAATCGCTTCATAATTAATGATTGACATTTTAATTATTTAATTTGTCATTATTTTATTACATACGTCAATCATTTCAACCGTCAATTAATTACAACTATCGATTATTAAATAGTTATAAATATCAACTCTTTGATCTGAATTAATTCAATAAACAAAACAATATTAAGTCGTATTTTCAATTCGATATTATCTGCATAAAGTCTATCATAACATTTGATTTACGTTATTTGGAGAATTTAATGAAAGTGCTAACAGTGTAGATTGCTAATTATCATCGCGCGCAGCTTGCAACATTTGGGGAACTGTTACAAAGGCTGATTCAATTAGTACTTCAGTACGTAATCCTCTACGCAGTAATTATTAATTTAATTAAATTTCGCCCTATTTTACGCACACGCGTATGCACACGCACTGTCGAGGGTAAAGCCAATCATTACGACCGGGACAGACATACGCGTCGAGATGCATGTGCAGCGTAAGCATCTGCTCTTTGTTCGGATTGCCCCTCCACGCATATAACATCGCTAATGTTAATCACCGGCCGACGAGCGAGAGCGCCTGGGTGTGGCATAACTATGGGAAATGGCAGAGGTTAGACGGGATCTGTGCAAACCGCGGTTGCACGACGCGCGCGGACGTTCGCGTTGCACGTGTGCGGTAATATGCGGGTACCGCGGTTACTCGGCGCACGACATTTTGCACGCCATTGCGATTCTCCTCTTTGCTATCACGACGTTCGCGACTTCGGAGTTCGGGCAAAGACCAGGTCGGACATGACCACGTGTAAGCACAAATTGGCTTACGACGCGCCGATTGAACGACCTCTCGTCTCTTTCCTATAGATTATGATTTCACTCATTCGCTTATTCGAAATTCGCGACTATACCGTATCGCGCAAAATCATCACAATATCACGAAATAATAAAATAATTGCGTTATAAATGTCACTGTACATCGCATTGATATTGATACTTAATTAGTTGATACTTTATTAGATAGTGATACTTAATTAGCGTGTGCTTTAATGAGAAATTATTTCACTTTTATATTGTTAAATTCATGCCAAATTTTATCCAATTCGAATTATTTTCAAACATTTTGCATAGGTCGCCACTACTTTTACTTAGTATGTCATTAATTTAACTAAAACGATGGAGTTAAACAATTCAACTTAAAACTTGACTAAATAAATTTAATTTATTACTTACTACTTGCACATATATTAATATTGTTTACTTTGAAACTAAATAATTCAATCATAGAAATGGATTGTTTTTCTAATCACATTTTTTAAATTAAAATAATATATTTTTATACATATAGAAGTTAAAAATAACAAAATTATTTAACTTAAGAAATTGATGATTTAAATTTAATCTTTTTAAATATTTAACAGTGTAAGCTTTGATTATAATAATACTGTTCGTAAAATAATTCCGTCTTTGAAATTTACCTTAGGCCGATATTCACACAGTCACTTCTTATTCCAAGATTATCTTAAGTAATGTTTGAAAATGCTAATTCTGCTCTGTAATTGGATTGTGACATTTTAGACTTAAAAAACAATCTTTGACTTATAAGATCTAATTATGAATATCAGTCTTAGGCCGGTATTCATAATCAATCCCTATATTTGAGGTTGTCTTAAATACAGTCTTAAGATGTCATAAGCCAATCAGTGGCCATAATAGCATTTTAAGATATTACTTAAGGCGGTCTTAAAGTAAGAACCAACTATGAATACCGGCCTTAGACATGACTTTTTTCGGAACTACTCATTTATGACCCAAAGTTCTTTTTCTCTCGCACTGCGGTAAATTAATTATGTGTCTACAGCGACGGGTAAAGTAAAGTGACACGAGGACCTTTTCGAAAATCAAAGGGCGAAGACGCAACAACGAGATAACGCGTGATAATCCCTTTACTTTCCAAGTTTTTCTCCTTTCCTCTCCTTGTTAAGATCCTCTCTTAATGACACACAGACTCTTGTAAACACACAGCACTTTGCGTCACGGTATTTCCTCTGGCTAAAGGGCTCTTTGAATACCGGCTCGACAAGCGTGTAGTAGAAACTCTTGTCGTCGGTCATATCCTCCTCTCGCCTCTTGTCTCACGTGTACACGACAAAAGCCTTTTACTCTTCGGGCGTGAGACATTTAGCTCGTCGTTTAGCCTAATTTCTCCAGCAAGCACAATGCCTAATTCTTATAAATCTTAAAGCGATTATGCGCGAGACGCAGTTCTATATTTTCTATATTTATCAGCGAATTAATAAAAATTATTTCATCAAGATTTATGAACTCTGGAGAGAATTAGAATTTTTTTTTATACATTTAAATTTTTATTAAGGATGTATCACATCTCAAAATATATTATCGAAAATATATAAATTTCATAAATTGTTTTATTTATGTATTATTTACATTATTATTACGTTTGAATATCTGTGTAAAATTTGAGTACAATTTTCTTATTCGTTTAAAAGTTATTTAATTCGTTTACCTTAATATTTATACAAAATCGCGTATTGTAATATTTATTTGTAAACTGTACGTGGAAATAACATTAAATCAAACTTTTTATATATATATTCTAATAAAAGTCTAATAAATATTCATACAGAACTTCAATTTCCTCGTTTAAAAGTTATTTAATTAAAACTATAAAATATAGTTATTGTGATGCATAAATCATTATAAACTAATTATTTGCTGCGTAGAATTTTTTTAGTCTCAGAGTATATTCATAACCAAAATTTTTTGGCTGATATTAGTTATAGAAGTCTGCTTTGGCTGATTTATGCTTTTAGCTAATATAAAACGCCCTTCAATATTGAAATTAAGTACATATATAATAAAATAAACATTGCACTTCAAAAATTTCTTCAATTTCTTGAAAACCTTTAATATTCATGATTATTGTGCTTTTAAAATAAAGCATTCGCTACATTTTTATTGAAGAGTCATCGCTTTCTTTGTTATCGATTTCTCGCTTCGCTTTGCTGTTTTGACAATCCAAGATATCTTTTTTGTCAGGAATGAAGTCGCGGCATTTTAAAATAAGAATTCGATGACGAATATCGTGTGGCACGGGAATCGAAGGGAACCCAGAAATCGAGGCGATCTTGCGCTTGTTTGTTTGTAGGAGCAACCCGGTGTTGTCACGGATTGATTCTACATCCCTTTCGGAACGTACGTTCTTGCCGCACGAATGTGTAATCATTTGGAAAATGTACAAAGACATGCGATCGAACAAGTAACAAATGTTTTCACAATCACTGAATAAGATTACTTTCTAAGTTTTAATTATATGAGATATCCACTATTAGAGTACTCAAAGGAGTAATGATAATCCAATCTCTCGAATTAAATAACATTTTGTTATTTTTCATTTTTATGTCAAAATGTAAATCATTAATTTTTGTGATTAGTTTCAAAGTAAATAACATCCGTATTAACATGTGTAGATAATGTGTGCATTTAATAAATAATAAACTAAATTCGAGCACAATTTATACGTTTTACAAGTTAAATTAACTTCATTGTTTTAATTAAATTAACAACATATTGAATAGGAACAGTAGCGACCTATATAAATGGTTAAAAATAACTTAAGTTGAGTATAATCTGACATTATGAATTTAACAGTATGTATATATACATATAAGAGAAAAAAAAAGAATTTATAACTATACCTTATCATCAATATATACATGAAAAATTTCATCTATTTTTGTATCTTCGACATTCGTTATTTTTGTATAATTTCTGTCAAGCGTCAAATGTCATTGACTGCTCGCTTCTTATCTAGCGTATGTTATTTATAATCATATTCTTCGATAAATTCCAAGTCGATACTAAAATGAACGAAACTATTTTAGACACAATATTTTTTCTTTAGAAAAATCCCTTTTCGATAAAACGTTTCTGATACAGTCAAAGACCGAGAAAGTTCGCTGTCGATTCAAAGCGTCTGACGAATCCGATGAGTGCGTCGAACGAGGAAAAACAGAAACAACAGAAAAGAAGGAAATTGAGAAAAGGAAAAAAAAGAAGAAGAGACAGAACAAGAGACGAAGCGTTACGTAATGCCGGGTCGCGGGAGATAGATATAACGAGTTAATTACACGACTACAATCTCTCGCGGGATCAATGTACCGTGCAGAAAGAGAAAAGATAATCAGCTGTGAACGACGAAGACAGCAAACGTCTAAGAGCGTAACATCGATCCGCGTATACAAAGGACTAAAGAATCGTCTAACTTTCTCATAGGAATGAAAGAAAATGAAATATATTTATTTATCCTGGAAATGGGATCACGCAATATTTTTAACACCACGAATAATGGAAATATTTAAATAAAATGTTCTTATGAAATAAATGAAATATTTTAATCTCTCAATAAGGTATTATCTTTCTATTTATCTTCATGGTTTATCTAGTTGAAAAGAACGGTTTTACTGAAGTATCTAAAAATTTAGCTAAATACGGATAAGAATTTTAATAATCTGATATAATTTTGTTGGATCATCAAAATATTTATGTCGGACGAATTCAAACTAGTTGCTAGAATTGTAATTTAAAATAGCATTGCTCGTATTTGAGATTTGTACGTAATATAATTATTTTGATGCCTGAACCAAATTATTTTCTGTATCTAACTAAATTTTTTTTTACCTCAGCAAAATTGTTCTTTTCGTGTATCACAATGATGAATAATGGTTATTTCAATAATCAAATTTTCGCATTAGAAGAAAAGACTAAAAAAGTTAAAATTCAACAAATGAATCCGTACTTTTTTCAAACTATTTGTGCAGTAGTTATACAATATAAACAGAACGATTTTGCTAAAGTTTTAAAAAGTGCTAGATATAGATCTGAAAATAATTTTGTTGAATTATCAAAATAATTATGTAGGACATTCAAGCTACTCAAAACTTTTTATAGCATCATGTTTAAGCATCATAATTATTTTTTCATATCTATATCTAAATTTTTCGGAACTTTAGCAAAACCATTTTTTCGTGCAATTACACAGAGAAAAAAATTATAGTAATGATAACATAAAAGATAATTATTTATCAATGGATAGTTTAAAAAAAATAACAAAACGTAATATATTTTTTTCTTACATAAACAAAATTTGACAAATCTTTAAATTTAATAGTATACAATTTTATTTGATTAGTCATTCCAGATAATATATATGTTGCATAAGATATCTAAAAGACCTTTTGGGACTTTTTATGCAACATAAATGTTATCTGGGACGTTTTATAAATAATAATATAAAATTGAGTTGCTTTATATTGATTATATTAATTATAAAATCAATTTTCTTTTGATAATTTCAACAAAATCTATTATAATAGAGCAAAGAATGTTTGGCTTAAAGCTTTCAAAAATGTATGGCGTATCTTTTCATAAGAAAAAAAGATAGAAAAAGCAGAGATAGTTAGAGACCAGTTTCATTTACGTCTGGCCAATCTTGGCCAAACATTTTTTTCAAAGCGATTAGTAATCAATCGATCTGACCTTTGTCTAGGAAAGTTTTAAAACGCCAAATATAATTTCACTTTGTAGAAAGTGAGATATATGCTATTCTTATGTAATTATGTTGTTCCGTAACAAAATGTTCTATTTTTAACTATAATCAATCTCTGAATATCATACAATTTAGTATCGTTTAAATCATTAGTTTGTTTAGTAAATTCAACAAATTAATATTGGCGTTATAACCAGCGGTTTAATTGATTACACAACAATAGTTTTTCAATAACAGAACTTTGGTTATTCATCAAACATTTCTCTCAGTGGAAGGAATATTAGAAGCGAAATGCTATGACATATATTTTGTTTCTTGCAACATTCCGTTTCTCGTAAATGATTTACTGCATTTAGGTATGAGTGGTACGACACGTACTTTCCTTCAATCAATATTTTACGACAGTTTTTGAAAGAGTCGATTGTAACGTGGAAACGTAATGTAGATTCGATAACACGTGCAGCAATTACGAATCGTGAAACGACGCTGAACTTTACAAGCGGCATACGGCGATACGAGTAGAAAGTCTCTCTTCGTGCCGCGTAATCGCGATCGATTTCCTCCGTATAAAGTAACTCCCCGGGTATTCTGGAAGGCGAATCAAAACTTTCTTTATGTAATACGAATAATGCTAATGGGGATTTCGGAGGAAATCTTAGTGTTAATGATTCCGTTAGTGAATATTACAGTGTACATTGCCCTCGATAATTTTAGCGGCAAGTAATGACAGAAAAATACGATAGAAAAGGATAAAAATAATATAATTAATATTACATTAGCATACATGTAATATTATATAAAAATATAATATTACATATATGCTAACGTAATATCATTAATTAGTATTACACCATCTTTTTATACGGATAAATTTCTCTCCCTACAACGTGCAAATTTGAGAAAGCACATCGGTTATCTACGATAATATCAGTGCTAAGAATTCGATAATAACGCGATAATAACACGAGCTAAGAATAGAAAACGCGATGGCGCCGTCGGTTTGCATTAAACACCGTGCGATTTACAGATGGCGTTTAATTATAAAGCGGCGATAAATATTGGTGTCTGTAGAATGCCGATTACAAAGCGCCACATCAGTAAGAATTAATTACCATCGAGACCGACCCGGCAATAATCATGCGTGCCACACAGGGCCAGTGTAAAAGCCGCGGTTATGCCAGCAGCTGCGGCTACAGCGATAGTCTGTCGTTGAAGAATGATTCATCGGTGGATGGCGATATTTTTCCTCATTAATTGATCCCCAACGGCTCTTTGGACGGAGTTTCGCCGGGTTAAAAGTCGACAACGAGTTTGAAATATTTTTTTTTTTAAGTCGTTGTTCGATCCTTTTTTTCTAAAAACTTCATTAAAAACTGTATTTCACGTATAATAGTTTATATCAGATGTTCAACTTAAAGACATAGCGCGAAACAATTAAATCGATTATTAACATAAAGAATGGCTCTTGTTATATTCAAAATTTCTCTTGCATTTACAATAAGTTTCTTCTCATAACTATAAAAAGATCTTTGGGATAATTGTGGCAAACCTGTTTTTAAAATCTTTGTCTAAAGAAAATCTAAATTGTTTATCACTATGTCTGAAGATGAAAACAGGAAATTGACCATTGTTAAATTTGAACGAGAAACTGTTAGCGACTTTTAGAGTTAAAAGTAGATAAATCCGAAAATATACTCGTAGAATCCATATAACTGTATTCATAGCAATTTATAACTTATTCGATTGTTTCTTCGTAAAGATGCTAAGATTGTCACTTTGAAGTTAAAGTCATAAAATCAAATGTAATTTATCCAGATGCTTTTGTCATAGTCGAAGACTCTTATACGGGATAATAGTGTAGCTGGCATTACTTTTTACAACAGTCTCTTAACTAAAGTAATCATTTCTTCATCGAGTGATTCCCGAGCATACGATGACGATATGGAACGTGAATAACGGGAATTCGAAGGTGAATGCTCGAGCAAATTGCGAATTACGATACGGGACTGGCCAAGCATGTGTGTAAGTGTACATGTGTGATACACACAACAAATAAACACACACACACACACACACACACACACACACACACACACACACACACACACACACACACACACGCGCACACACACACACACACATATACTCATATATATACTATAACGTAAGTACTATCGTACGTACGGTAGGACGACTACTTACACTATACTACGTTACACCTACCCTGTATGACGACACA